>NC_062537.1:15005934-15305934 GCF_022655615.1 Tachysurus fulvidraco | reverse complement strand
AAAGTCGCACTTTAAATCATTGAGCTTGACTGGGAAGCGAGAGAGTGAAGCGTGGAAAGGAAACAAGGACGTGTTTTTACTTTGGATAAAACTCATCTGCCAAATTCATGCCTCTGCAATCCAGCGTATATGTATGATTTATAGTGTGTCTCAAAAATGATGAGGGCCACTTTATGCTGACTGTAACCACGTTATCCAGTTCAATCACTAATCAGTGCTTTTGGAGTATTCCTAACCAAACTTTACCTGGTTAGTCCTCAGTACTGTACCTTACATCTTTGTAGCTCTCTACAGGAGTTCATTTACATTTACGGCATTTCACAGACACCCTTATCCAGAGTGACTTAAATTCATCTTAATTAAACAGCTGAGCAATTGAGGCATAAGGGCCTTGCTCGGGGGCCACCAGCAGCAGCTTGGAGGCCTTGGGGTTCGAGCTCATGACCTTCTGATCAGTAGTCCAACATCTTAAGCACTGATCTGAGCTAACACATCCCCAGAAGGGAAAACCTTTGTGTCTTCAAGTAATGAATTAATTTCAAGCTGGCGATGATGAGATGTTAGGAATAAAACCACTGTGTTATCTGTACAATTATAAACTGATGGATGTCACACAGCAGTTGACGAATGCTTCAGAGAAAATTAGTTAAAAAAGGTTTAATCTTCTTTTCCGTATAAGACCTTCTGTGTTAAACCATTAATATTTATTTAATACCTGCTGTCATTTGGACAGCCCTGATAGACTGTGATATGGTAACCATGACTACGCTCACTAATACAGCAGTAACAGCTCAGTGGTTAAGATGCTGAATTACTGATGAGAAGGTTGTGAGTTCAAATCCCAATGTTACCAAGCTGCCATAATTGGGTCAGTGAGCAAGCTGCTTAAATTTATAAATGCTGCCAAATGTTGTAAATAAAAGCCCACGCTGATGTGCAGTGTGTCTGGATACACAGGAAAACTCACACGCCATAGCTGCTGCTCTGGAACAACAGCACCACGACTCACCTCTCGTTCCCCAAACATGGATCAGGATCCTCAAGCCTTGTGCATGTCTTGACTTGCTTGGTTTGATTTGAAGCGTGACTTTGAAGCTTTTTTGTTGTTGTTGTTTTGGCACCTGATTCTGTTTTTGATGGGTTTGTGCTTCTCCGTCAACCTAAACATTCAAATTAAGATTGATGTGAATCGTTTCACTATAGTAACATTTCACAGTAAACTGTGTCAGATCCTTTCCCTTGGCATTCTTACAGAACCTGAGCTTAAGTGTCGTCACCTTTAACGTTTAGTCTTTAGTGCTTTTGTAGTGTTATGGCTTGCTTTGTGTGTGATGACACGATAAACTCTTGAAGCGCAGGTGGTGAAAACAAAGACGATGAGAAATGTATGTATAGTATATTCTGCTTTTGTGTACAATATAAGCTGGTGTATTACTCGTTGGTTTATATTCTTGTGAAATAAAGTTATTTTATCACAATTTGGTCCTTTTTTTGTATTCATACCTTTATCACTACAGAGGCACTTTACTTTAGAAAACTATTTACATAAGTTCTAAACTAAGTAATAACAGAAATTCACATTAATTGTACCTAGAAATGGATCAAATATACTACAAGTTGTGTTTTAATAAATACAAAATTGTTTGAGTTGCAAACAAAACCAAACGCTGTCAGTATTAGAAAATAAACCAACTTCCCAGTCGAAGTTTATTCCTTACTTGGTGTCCTTGAATATTACTCTAACCCTAAAACAAAAGATGCATTAAGACATTTCTACAAATGATTTCCTCCTTCATAGGTTGATCTGTCTCATAGCTGAATTAAGCATCTCTCATTACATTTAAAGATGAACGTGCAGCCAATAATAATAATAATAATAAATAAATCCCTACCTTTGTTTTAGTCTTTACTCTGCCAGAGTTTGCTTGGAGCGAAGCCGATCGGACATGCTTCAGCTGATGAGGAAATGCTTTAAACGTGATGCTCACGTTGTACTGCGTCCAGGAAAACTTTACCCGCTATCTAACAATCAAGTTCATTTACAAACAACACACAGGTTTAAAACAGTGCTGCTTTTTGGCCAAACTAGGTAAATAAATGCGGCTTGAACACACAAGACAGTAAATGTTTGACCTCAGGAAATACTGGCAGTGTCACTCTGGCATAAACACGTAGTTTTTATTGTCCTGGGATGCTGACCACTGTAAACACGAAATCCTATTTAAAGCTAGTGACTCAAGGTGAAAGGAAGGTAAGGCTGAATGTTACTTATTAGACGTGTCTCGAGATCCTTGTGATAATGCGCCTAATGACTTGGACGAGTCAGTTTAAAACACCTGCTGGAATTTCATCAACTTTATTATCCTGAAATAAACCTGGCACAGTGTTCACCAAACCAAAAGTGCACATGAATCTCTGTCCTCCTGACTGTGCAGTGATCGGCTGGAGAGAACGTGCCCTTCGTCCGTAATAAATTAGTACAATTATTTAAGCGGGAGATTAACAAAATAACAAAACAAAAACCACGTTAACACAATTCATAAATAAAAAGTGCAAAATGAAACCATCTGTAGTCACACAGTGGCAAAAGAACAGTACGCAAACAGATTTTGTAGTGCACTGATGCTCCCTGCTGGACAAACTCGACGCTTGAATCTGCTAAGTTCTTGTTTCTGTCCGTATCTGAGGGAAATAATCGCTTTAAGTCTTGATTCCTGGGTTCTGCGATGAGTAGCGCAGTGAGGCAGAAATATCCAGCCCTGTTTTCATTCAGCAGAATGTGCACTGCTGAGAACAGAGAGTATTTTCACATGGTTTATAATGAATACAATGATAACTAGAACAAGAAACATATAGAACACAAACTTATATGAATCAGACACAATAAAGTGGTCGTTTGGTCGAGTTTCTTAAAGTCTCTTTAAAGAATGGGATTAATATTTTTTTTCCACTTATTTTCCTATTAAGTAACAGTGTACCTAATTATTTACACAAATAGTGAACATCCTATAGCCTTCGCCTGGGTTTATCTTTTCTTTAATGCTGTCCTCATCTCACTGATTGCTGGTTTGTCATCTCGGATAATGCCTTAAATATGAACTTGACTAGTGTTGATGGGGATTTGTGGTATGTGAAAGGGATAAAGTGAACACAAGCATTTTGCAACTCCTAATCCACAGACCCAGTTTGCCAGTTCTGTAGACTCGTGTAGATGAGCTATGTGGTCTGGAAATACACTTGGTTCGGCTTTAGGTCACAGCAAACTGGATTTGAAACAAAGCATTGATTATCAAGCACTGTCTAATAAAAATGTACCCTAGTATTGTAACCTTCACATCATGCCTATCACGGTTTATGAGCCTTTTTTTTTATATATATATTTATGCAAATATGGCTGTATTTGTGCTCCACTCACAACCTACACCACAGGACTTTTCTGGCCATGAGGCTCAGATTCACAAGAGAATAAGCTTTGACACAATAAGAGTACAAGAACATTAAACAAAATTAAATTAATAAATATATAATGGAGTAAAATAAACTCACAGCAGATAGTGGTGACTACTTGAAAATACAGTCAGTCACATGTCCCCCGGTGTGTGAATGGGCGAGGATTTTGGCTGTCTGTCAAAAGCTAGAAATCTGACATGAAAGTCAGCAGATCCTCATGAGCTCCAGAAGTAGTATTCATATTGGTTGTTTTATATCTCATAAAGTGTATAATCGGTATTGGGAACTTCTTGTTACCTTCGGCCTGCTGTTGTTACCTTCAGCCTGCTCTGCACCTAATACTCTCCGATCAGACTGGTGAACAACTTCAATGTGCAGACACCTTTCTCCGTAGCGACTTGCGTTTTATCTCATTTTCCATACAACTGAGCAATCGAGAGTTAAGGGTCTTGCTCAGGGGCCCCATCTCCGTGGACTAACACCTTACTCACTAGACTATCACATCCTTATATCTTGGAACCGTAAGCAATCAATGATTCAGTTTCAACTAAAGCAACTCTTCTTTATAAAGCTTTAAGCCATACTAGTGCACAAAACAGAGTTCAGATGTAAGCATAGCAAATTTGTTCAATTATCTGATGTGTTCAAGTAAGAAGGTTGTTCAGGCGGTGTGTAGGTTTTGATCACAGATGACAATATCCTGACGGCTACTACAGCTTATTTGTACTTCCCTGAACATGGGACAGTGTTGAAATGTTAGCCCTACCTCAAATCTGTTCAACCAACTGAGACATGTAGGTTGTTTGAGCTCTGCTTGGGGTTAGAGGTTAATGCTGCAAGCTTAGCGTGTTAGCATAGTGCAAGCTGGAGGAGTCTGGTTGTGAATTTCACCTTGGGGCTGAAATGTACCATTAAAGAGAACCTTCTTTCTAGCATATTTTCTAAATCTAATCAGTCATATCAAACAATATGATGATCGTGATGACAATATCACAGACAAGTGGGCTTGGTATGGCAAAGATTCCTTTAAAAAGAGAGCTTTTGTCTCTTTTGTTATTATAAATAGCTTAAATATTCCAGTTCGCATTCAAGCAGTTAGTAAACCCTGATAGCAAAGTGACACCTGATGAGCTGGTTAAATTACATAAAGGGACAAGAAGGACTTGCAGATGTAACTGAGGCGCTGCTGAAATCCAGACGTTCAGGTCACACGACTGCAGTGCAAACGTTTCCTTCGCGAGGAATCGAAGTACAGTAATTCTTTATCGCACATCATAGATTGTTAAGCTGTCAGATCAGACATCGATGGCCACGCCATGCTTGGTAGAGATCATGTCTCTGGTGCCGGTCAGGTACATGAGCACAGAACAGAGGTGTGGGAGGGTTGCCGTGATGGTGACGTACAGCCAGTAGGAGATTGGCGGCGTGTTGGCAAAAGGCCACAGCCACAAGCCGTGACGCACTCCGTCCCTTATGTGGTGTGAAGCCAGAGAGACGAAGAGCAGCCAGGGCAGTGAACACCAGGAGTCCTTCAGCCTGCACGCCCACATGAGCAGGCGCAGTGAGAAGCAGAACACTGGGACCAGCGTGGAGCAGTGCAGCGGAGGACGCCGGGGCAGGTTCAATGCTGCCTAACAAACAGAGGACAAAATACGCAATAATACACTGTTTATTAAAAACACAGGCAGAGTCCTCAAGAGCTGAGTGACTCTATAAATCACAGCCCCCCTGGAGCAGATTCGCTGGGTTAAGGTTAGGACACCATACAGGCAGTTTTATTACAAACAGCACTGCCTCCTTTCTTCTGTAAATATCTCTCACACAGCCTTGAGGTGGGATCGGTTCTCTGAAAAGCAAATAATACTCAGAAAACAGGGAGGATGGAGATACACTTAAATGAATATGAACACATGTAAACCTGATTATTCATGCAAACATCAACTCAGATAGTCCACTCTTTACAACCGTGTTGAGCAGAAGAGCATTTCAGAATATGAAACCTGTCCAATCCTGTCAGCATGTGCAAACCTTTCAATCCCGTCAGTCAAGAACATGAATCAGAGGCTACACTGGGCAGTGCTCACCCAAACTGGACAGCCACACATTGAGAATATCTGTCATCTCTCCATCATCAGTGAGCCTGAGCCCACTGTAGCATCACAATCATGTTCTTTTCCCTGACAGGAATGAAACCCAATGTGGATACAGACTGCAAAACATCATATGTTAACTTTTTAGTTAAGTAGACTTGCATTTCCATTAAAGTGATTATGTGGCATCAAGCTACATGACAGTACATGACAGTTACTCTGGACTACTAACATAGTTTCTGTTATTCAGGAAAATTTAAGTGGCTGTTACCGTGTCACGGCTCGTGGGTTTGACAGAGAAGCGGCTAGCCGATGTGACAGCATGCTAATTAAAAAAAATGAACAAGCACTCTGTCCACAAAGCAGACTTGTGCTGCGTTTCCCACAAAACCTTCAGCTAAATTCATTTACATGAACAGCCTACATAACCTGATCATAATAACTGTCACTCACTTTCTGATGTAAAAGCAGACTAAAGCTTGTTTATCACATTATGTCTGGTAATGCAGTTCTATCGTATTATCGCATGGTTTACCAATTAATGCAAAAACTTGCATACAAGCACACACCCTGTTAAACTGTATGTGATGCTTTCACAAGAGTGAAAATACTTACTTGAAGTGACAGTGATCTGGCCATGTAGAAGTGGTCCAAGTCGACGGCAGAGGCGAGAAAACCAGCCAGTAACACTTCATAAAAGTCGCTCTTTTTCCTCAGGCCAATGACGATGGCCCAAGACCACAGTGCGATCACGGCATGGACTGAGTTGTCCAGCACGGCCCTGAGCCACGTGTGCTGCTGGATAAATGGTGAGCTCAGAACGATGTCAGCTAGGAGGCAGAAGACTCCGAGTCCAGCGCTGGCCAGCAGAGATGCTGTGCTGAACGTCTGGAGCAGCGCCTGAGCCTTCTCCGTCTCCACGGCCGAGTTCAGTGGTTCAGCCATGGAGTCAGACCTGGAGCGCAAACCCCGCATCGTCCACCTCGTCCACAGCGGGGCTCAGACACCACTTCTGCTGCTGATATGGAAACAGAAACACAAAAACTTTAAGGTATCTTATGCAGGATGTTTTCCTGCCTAAGGATTCCAGAGAAAGACAGTTTCTATTTTCACTACTTTAATCTTCTGTCTTTCCATTTCTCTTATGTATTAGGCAGTTGTGTCTATCAAAATGGCACCGATCCATTTGTATGCTTCTGACTGACAGAGAAGCTAAAGGGGATGCCGACCTAATGGAGCCGAATCACAGTAGTGCACTGCGAGCGACACTGTGCTCTAAAAATACATTCAAGTTCTGACAGACTGAAAGAACTCAACAGCCCACGACTGATGGAGTCACGCTCGACAGCTGTAAGCTTAAGAGCCTGTGAATCATGCCAGAGAGAGAGAGAGATTATTTCCTACAGCCATTTCCTCCAGAGCTCTTCTCGCTAAGGAAACACTCAGTCCTGGTAGAAGCCGAGGTTTAAAATCACACCCTCGAGGATGATCAGGCTTACTGAATCCACAGGAACTGATGTGACTATGATAAGATGGACGTACGCCCTGAGATGTGCTGCATCGTTACAGCGAATGTGCAGTGAATCAGAAAAAGATGAGGGTGCAGAGATATAGTCTTCTGCATACCACATCACAGGCTTATGTAAAGTTCAGTGACCCTGCCGTCCTAGAAACACTCTGGCTCTCATACAAAATACACTCAGCTTCAAATTTATCAAGTGCAGTCAACTCCAGAACTATTGGCACCCTAAAAAACACCAATCCACTACTCTAAATAAATACCCTCTCTCACACTGTATATTAAAAACCGTTTTCCTCAAAAAAAAAACAAAAAAACCTTACTTTCTTCCATATTCAAAACTCCGTTTCGAGTCGATCGACAATCACAAAACGTTAACCTACGTAACGCTAACACGATTAGAAGAATATTATACATTTACCTACTAAATCAAAGTGCTGTTTTCTTGAAAAACAATAAACAAACGATTTTCAAACGACAATCCTGTAAATATCTATCTTTCTCAAGGGAACATTCAAAGTGATTTTTTTCCTTACTTCTAAATATTCTGCAGAAATTTATGACACTTTTGGTTCGGGTTAAATGTAAAAATGTATGCATCAAAAATGACAATTTGATGAAAAAGCTCATCATTTGGGGAAAAATACTAAGCATATCAGCAAGCAGGTGGCGGATATTTGTGATATCTGCTGTTTTTATCACCCAGAGAACATCCAAAACTATTTATAAACACTGACATAGGCGTCAGTACTTCATAATTATTGGCACCCTTACAATTAATAGTATGTCAACTTATCGGATTTTTCTTTTGACCTGCTTTAAGGATGCATATTACTTATTGATTTGGATTTAAAAACAGTTAGAACAAAGCTACACTCACGCTATTTGACCTGGGAGGTGGTCACTACACTGTACACTAGAGTACTACACAGTATACACGCATAGCTACATACATACTAGTTTACTACACTATCTAGTACGTTAGTATGCATTCACTCATTGACGCTACACAGCTAGATAAGACACCTGCTGTACCGTTTTAAATAAGCGTCGTGTTCTTAAAACAACAGAATAACAAAACCCAAACAGTTTATTTGAACCATTTCGAGTTACTGAAACTGTCAGGTGTTTTAGCATTTTAGCAAAAATCGATGCTAATCGCCGTTTTATATCAGCTAGCGAGGCGGCTAACTAGCTAACGCCGCCAACAGAAGGGTCCAGGCAGCATCCCTGTCTATTAATATTAACCTTATTAAATACACAGGGTAATTCGATATGAATCGGAAAAACAAATATGAAGGAATACCGTTGAGTCACAACATTCTCACCGCTCCAGCGACTTTCCTCCTGCCGTCTCGCTTCGGTCGTGTTTACAGCGAGTACAAAACCGCCTCACATCTCTCCGGTAAAGCGCGTGGGCGGGGCGCTGGAATTACAGGCTCTGATTGGTCAGAAGAATCCCGGAAATATGTTGTGAATTAACAATATTTTATATTATATAAATATAAAAAAAAATACAAATAACAACCAAATAACATTTAATGTAATTTACTAACTTAATAACAATGTTTAATGTTTAATGTTTTTAATGTTTACCGACTACTTGGTAAATATATAAAAATATATATTTTTTATATTTTATATATACAGTACAGACCAAAAGTTTGGACACACCTTCTCGTTCAAAGAGTTTTCTTTATTTTCATGACTATGAAAATTGTAGATTCACACTGAAGGCATCAAAACTATGAATTAACACATGTGGAATTATATACGTACATAACAAAAAGTGTGAAACAACTGAAAATATGTCATAGGTTCTTCAAAGTAGCCACCTTTTGCTTCAAGAGGTCGTCACCTGAAATGGTCTTCCAACAGTCTTGAAGGAGTTCCCAGAGATGCTTAGCACTTGTTGGCCCTTTTGCCTTCACTCTGTGGTCCAGCTCACCCCAAACCATCTCGATTGGGTTCAGGTCCGGTGACTGTGGAGGCCAGGTCATCTGGCGCAGCACCCCATCACTCTCCTTCATGGTCAAATAGCCCCTACACAGCCTGGAGGTGTGTTTGGGGTCATTGTCCTGTTGAAAAGGTGGTGTGTCCAAACTTTTGGAAGGTGTGTCCAAACTTTTGGTCTGTACTGTATATATAAAATATATTTATTATATATATTACCCTGGCTCTGAATCAGGATGTCAGACTTTAAGTACAGTTTAATCCTAAATGTTGCAATTGTGGCATTTATTACATTTATTGCAGAAGTAGGAAACTGTACAATAATATATTTATAATATATTATCTTAATTTTATATATAGTATATATATATTGAGTTTCATGTTTTTGTTTTTGCATTGTCTGGAAAGTGCATAGAATAAAAAGAATAAAAATAAAACAATGTTCATTAATAAATAATTGTCATTGTTGCCTAAGAAAATGAATCATCAATTACAGCCTGATATTTGACATCACTGTATGTGAATGAGTATACACTCACTGGTAGTGGTGTAAACAGACTTCGCTGAACACTTCTGGGAGACTTTGCAGCAGGGTGCTACACAACACTCTACACAACCATAATTAAAACACCAACAGGGAATATCTCCTGCATACTTGCATTTACTACTCTGGAGACTTGTAAAGTCTGTGCCAAGATGCATTGACACTGTTCTTGCTCATGGTGGCCTAACATCTTACATTTATGTTTTTTCTTTTCATTTGTTTTTTCCCATGTTTTCTTAATTTTGTACATGAATGACATCATAAGTGGTAGAATTATAGTTAATGTGTTAAATAAGGTTGGCTTCCGAGCTCTAGCTTTGTCCTTACAGACACTTACGACCCCTTTGAGATCCAAAGCTGATGCAAGCAACTTAAAGTACTCTGAACCAAATGAACTGGACTGGATCTCTTAATGCAAACTGCCATCTGCTGGTTGAAACAATGGACACAGCAATGGAACAAATCTTCAATAACAGATGTAGTGGCAGAAGACAGTTGTATCTTTATTTTGCTTTTTGGCCCACACATATAACGAAACAGCTACTCCAATTTCATCTCTGAATAAATCAAATGATTTATAATTAATTAGATCTCACGAATCACTGTGATGATCAAGATGAATGAACGGATTTTATCCAGGGGAACCAAGTGTGACACTGGGTAAAAGAGGAATTGAAAGTTCATTTCAATCTAAATCAAGCCTGACAGACAGACAGACAGACAGACAGACAGACAGACAGACAGACAGACAGACAGACAGACAGACAGACAGACAGACAGTGTAAGAGCCTTGAAACAAACTTTACAGTCCACGCAGACACACATGAAGAGAAGAGGAACATGGATTCAACAGGATCAGCTGTTCTCTCGGCATTGTCTAGTAAGGATTTATTTCTAGTTTCACAGGAAAAAAACATGTAGTGTAAATGTAAGAACAGATCTCTGAGGGTTAAACATGTCTTTGTTTGTGGCACAACGAGTGTCAGTGTGCATGACGCATTAAGTTACACCACAGCTGTGTGAAACTGTGTGATCTCATTGACCAGCACTACATGACTTCATAAAGCACTCTAATAAAACCATTTTTTGAAGGGTTCTTTAAGGATTTATTGGATAATAAAGACTCACTGGCTTTAGCTTACTACAACGGTTCTCTCATAGTTAAACACATTTACCAGTGTACATAAAACCTCAGCTCCCAATACTGAAACAATTAAATAACACAATGTAAACTTGTGGTAAATAAAAAAATAACAATATGTTTAAGAATTCATGATTTCTTTATTTATTTAACCAGGTGAGTCAGTTGAGAACCAGTTCTCATTTACAATGACGACCTGAGATAAATAAAAAGCTATTGTACTTCATTGGACTTCACAACACAGTACTATGTAAGCTAGATTCTGACTAGTCAGATGGTGTTGATTCCATTTGTGCAGCTCTGACAGTATTTCATGACGATTCACGGGTTTATATAAATGCAAACATTTGAACACGACTTGTGTTGTGGAAGCATCACGTAATCAACATCTAAAAAAAAGAAAGAAAGAAAAACTATTTGAAATGATCTTTTAAGGAAGATAAACTTATAATTCATTTGTCTGCCACTTTTAACAATTCACATTGTCTCAAAGTGGATTTACAGAAGTATAGAAACAGAAAAAAATAAAAATAAATAAATAAAGAATTAAAAATAAATAAATACATACATTTAAAGGTACATAAAATGTTAAATTAAAAGTTAAAATACTAGATATTTTAATGAGTGTCTATTCCTATAACTGTTGATATGGAGACAGTTTCTGTGACACTTGATTTATTTAGCATTTATTTAAGGATTTAATGCTTTGTAACAGTGTGTATTTTTTTCTGTTATGGGAAAAAAAACTCTTTTTGAAACTTAATCATTTCTGGAGAAAGGAAATAAAGAAGCTGGAGAGGGAATGACTGTTTCCAGCTGCTATAAGTGATAACAGAAAAAAAGCCTTGTTTCATGGTTAAAGCATGACATGCAGTTCAGTAATAAATGAAAAAAAATTTGGAAACTGCTGTGGTATAAGAGATACCAGTAACTGGTAACATCACATCACACCACATGGTCATTGGCTATTTTCTTTAACATACCCCTAAGTGTTTTATTCCTTATTTATTAACACTTATACTGTATATTTAAAGTAAGATCAAATATACGTACAAAAGCACTAGCGGGAAATTTAGGCTCATAAATGTGACTTTCCGGTAAATAAAACACTGAATGCTGGAATTAGGGAAGGCCTGAGTGGTGTGTCAGCACTGTTCCTGCTTTGCGTGACTGCCTTTATGTGCTGCTAGGGCTATGTCACTATGGAGCACTTTCCACATTGTTCCTCAGACTGACCTATAACTACAAGCTGACAACTTACAGCATCAAACTGTAGCAGATCACATTGAACTGTAAAAGTCTGTTTAATGGTAAAAGGGCATCTCTAAATTGTCCATGGTGTGTGAGCATCTGTGTGTGTGTGTGTGTGTGTGTGTGTGTGTGTGTGTGTGTGTGTGTGTGTGTGTGTGTGTGTGTGTGTGTGTGTGTGTGTGTGTGTGTGTGTGTGTGTGTGTGTGTGTGTGTGTGTGTGTGTGTGTGTGTGTGTGTGTCCAGAGTGTCCCTTGGGCCCAGTGGTCCTTGGGATAGACTCAAGGTTCCAGTGACCTTGTGTAGTTTAAGCAGTACAGAAAATGAATGCAGGGATGAATTTAATGTGCTTGTCTTGGCTGTATTTGCCTTTACACTTCACAAAATCCTTCACCTGAATTCATCATGTATATTTTAGCTAAAATCCCACAAAGCAGAAAATCTAAATGCTTTGAACAAGACAACAGGCAACAAACAGGTTTAGAATAAGATTTAAAGTTTTTAAATGTAAAGTTGTAAAGTTTTTTTTATCAACATAATCTCAAAATAACTATTTTCAGATAATATTTAGATAATTACTACTATGTATGAATATTTTCTGTTGTTTGATGCATGATGATTAAGCAAAAACAAACAAATAATAATAATAATAATAATGTTTGAAAAGTATATTTAGTAATATGTTAGTAAAATGAGCAAAAAAAATACATAAAAAGAAATCCATGAAAATAAAAAAAATACAATATCAATTAAAAAATATTAGTAAAAAATTGTTATATCTGCATGACATTCTGGACTGTTTGCATGGTGAAGTTACTGTTGAATATATAGTTTTATTTAATTAAAATTTGCACTTCATTCGAAAGAAAATTTCTAGAATTTCTAATTTTCTTTGATTAAATAATGAGCTGATTCATAATTGATTATACAATTATAGTCAAACCCCAGAACAGTGACATCATCCAAGAGACATACAGTATATACATACATCTGACTCACTATATGAACACACAGAGCTATAGAAACACAAAAATACACAAAGAGAGTGATGTTCTCTGACTCACAGCACACACACACACACACACACACACACACACACACACACACACACACACACACACACACACACACACACACACACACACACACACACACACACACACACACACACTCCACCCACTCTGCTAGCATGGGTGTGGAGCTGTCAGCCCAGTCCTACATTCCCTAGCTGAAGGAACTACTTTAGTTGTACTTTCCATTCCGTCACACACTGCATCTCCTTGTTTCAGACAGCACCAGCTCACAGCTCCAGTCATGAAGCTTTACCTTGTCCTGCTTCTTTCTGTCCTCTCGGCAGTTCACTGGAGCCATGGTCAAGATCTGGTGGAGGAACAGATTGTCGTACGTGAGTAGACTCTTTGGTATTTTTTATGGTAATTGTTATTTTAATACATATAAATTACAGAACACAGAAAGTCATTTTATGCTTTACTGGGATTACTGTATAATATTTCGCACATGTAAATATAGTATCTAGTAGTATTTATAGTAATAAATCTAATCTGACAGTAATAAACCGAATAAAAACCTTTAACAATCATGTTATTTATATATGTCTATATTAAAAAGGCAGTTTTACACCCACACACCCACAAAAAAAAATTGTATGTATGTATGTATGTATGTATGTATGTATGTATGTATGTATGTATGTATGTATGTATGTATGTATGTATGTATGTATGTATGTCGGTGGGTGGGTGGCTGGGTGTAAAACTGCCATTTTAATATAGCAAAATTTTAGTCAGCTTTACACACACACATATTTATACAGTATATCTGTGTATGTGTGTAAAGCCGACATTTTGACGTGTGTGTGTGTCTGTGTGTATTTATATAAAACTGACTGATATAAAATTTTGACCCCATTCTTAGGTCATGTGCGTCCTCTAGGTGATTGGTCTGTACTCAGCCCCGATCAGGAAGATGTCCAAAAAGCTGCCATAAAAGCTGTGGAGAAATTTAACATGAAATCCAAAGCAAAGAAGTACTTTAAGCTTGTAGAGGTAACATCTGCACAAATGAAGGTATAGCATCTTTCTATTTCTTTGATTTGTAATAATAGTTTATATGCTCTGTTGATTCTGACTCGTTGCATTGTGTGTGTTTTCACTTTCCAGGTCACTAATATTATAAATTACAAGATCAATGCAATCATTGGAAAGACAAAGTGCCTAAAAACTGATTCTGAAGATCTGCACTCTTGTGAAATGGCTAAAAAGGTATTTATTTTGTAGTATCCTTTCTGTATAATGGCATTCTTCTTTTATTTTTTATTTTTACTTCATAACCTAGAAATCATTCACATTCTTTTAAATGGTTTTGCTAATTTGTTGTTAAATTCTTTTAATTCCATTTTTTTAGCGGCTCAGGTGCAAGTTTGAGGTTGCTTTTAACCCAAGGAACGAGGAATATACGGTGGACATGTCTTGCAACAAATAATCCACAGTTTACTCTCACAATCACATGAAGGAAACTGCACAGTGTTTAGAGATACAATAACAGGTGACAAATGAAAGGAAAACATATCAGTTAGGAGCCATGATGTGCCGTCAGAAAATATATTCCCTAAATTGGTGTTTTGATGATGATGATGATGATGATGATGATGATGATGATGATGATGATGATGATGATGATAATGGAGAAGAACGCTGTCCAACATCTCAATCCAAAATCTTCGATAGGTGTTCAGTTACAGTAGTTAATATCTGTTGAATGAGAAAGCCATAGCATATGATTTACATCATTTTCATTCTCATCATACAATTCAGTAAACCCTGTGTTTGGGGTCATGCTAGAAGAGTCCAGTCTCATCAGAGTGGAGATGTTTCATCAAGCGATTCATTGCATTGTACTCATTGGCACTTTTAGCTCTAATGGGACATGTGGCGCCAAAGCATCCAGCAAAATAAACAAATTCATCCATTAATTGCTCACACAGCATTATATTTCCTTTCATTTGTCACCTGTCTGTAATAGCTTGTGCCTTATTGATGTGTTCATACAGAAACGCTCCCTCTGGAAGGGCTTTATTATTTTCATACTAGAAATTGGGAAAATTATATTGTCATATATTGAATGACCAAAAGACTGAAATAAATGTATGTTACAGAAATAAACAGGCAAGACATTAGACTCTCCATTCATTAATGCATCCACAAAACAGTTAAGTGCGAAAGTAAGTGTGTGTGTGTGTGTGTGTGTGTGTGTGTGTGTGTGTGTGTGTGTGTGTGTGTGTGTGTGTGTGTGTGTGTGTGTGTGTGTGTGTGTGTCTGTCATTGCTGGAGGACACACAACCAAAGCTAGCTCACAAAAATACCACTAATGCTTATTCTTATTATTTAGTTGTTGATTTCATTTTTAAACTCTTGGGAGTTTCTGTTTAATAATATTCTTAACAACGCCAACAACCATAGCAACAACAGCCATCATCTTCATCATCATCATTATCATGATGTTGTAGAAATACATTTCTTCTTCATTCTTCCCCAAACCCTGGGAAATACAAGCCTTTGCACGCAAGCATAAATGTACATGCTAATAAACACATAACATTCATCTGGAAAGTTGGATTTGGATGGTGACTGTAATGATGATGGAGCTTCTGTGGGAGAGTTACTGTGTTCAGCATTTACTCAGAGCAGCAGACTGAGGGCATGACTGCCAAAGCCCTGTGGTAACACACCAGTTGGAGTCTCATTACTCATTCTCAGACAGGACCCAGCTTTTCCAGTACGCTCAGATGCCATTTTCCTCATATTTTCCCTGGTTACTGCTCATTTACACTAATATCTATTAATAACATTTGTAATTAAACCGGCAGAATTAAAAATGAAAATAAGACAAATGCATTATTAAAATATACAGTACAATTCCATAAAGTTAGACGCATCCAATCTTTTAGTCTTCCAGGAGTTTTCTTTCACACCGTCGTCTCTGTCTTCTGTGTCAACTTTGAATTCAGGCATTGTGTTAGGAGACTGTGCTCATGCCTGTACCTGTGTGAAGAGCAAATATCTGATTAACAACTTGTTCATCGTGAGCACAATGACTCGTTTATACCGTTTGAAATATTTTGGGTTTGCAGAATACACTGTATCAGTCACATGGATAAGGGAAGGCAGACTAGTTTTTCATACCACAGTACTCTTGAAATATCAATTCTGATTGTAGAATATTATAGGCAAATATTATATAATTGTAGAAGATTGTAGGCTCTGACTGTAGTGTTATTCAAATCACACAGATATATTAAGGATCTCTTTATAAAACGTTATGGTTTCTTTAGTAATAACTCATGGACTCATGGCAGACACTCCACACTTCACCGGTTCTCCCTGGTGGTCTAGTGGCTAGGATTCGGCGCTCTCACCGCCACGGCCTGGGTTTGATTCCCGTTCAGGGAAGCCTGCTGTTTTGGGGGGGAGTCGTGGCCTAATGGTTAGAGAGTCTGACTCATAACCCTAAGGTTGTTGGTTTGAGTCTCGGGCCGGCCATGACTGAGATGCCCTTGAGCAATGCACCAAACCCCCAAACTGCTCCCTGGGTGCCACAGCATAAATGGCTGCCCACTGCTCCGGGTGTGTGTTCACGGTGTGTGTGTGTTCACTGCCGTGTGTGTGCACTTTGGATGAGTTAAACGCAGAGAACAAATTCTGAGTATGGGCCACCGTACTTAGCCGTATGTCTTGTCACAATCTAAGCCGAAAAGACATACTGTTGGTACAAACTTTTATCATTATTGAGTTGCTTTAAATTTCATATCCTTGAATCCACATTCAAAACATCTGTCAGAGCATCTGGTGTGACTCACTTGTTGACGACACGCTGTACCTCTTTGGTCTCCTCCTCGTTTAGCTTCCGCAGAACTCGTTGGAGAATGGGCAGCTCTAAATTCACATACTGTGCTACCTAAAAAAGCATTGCTGGGGTTAGTTGTTGAGTTTAATTCGACTTTGAGGCTTACAGTAACGGACGATGGAGAAGTCCACTTACGTCCATGCTAACTTCCTGTTCATCAGTGTCCATGAGGAAGATTTTCATGATGTCTTCTGATGGCCCTTGAAGAAAACGTTCCCAAAGTGGAAGGTCTGAGCTGCCCAGCTTTTTCCTTTCTTTCAAACAGAGATATCTTCATTCAGCTTGTTGAGCTTGCCTCCTTTATGCCCCAGAGCATGTTGAGCTACTTTAGTTTAAACTGAATAGCTTTTCCAATTTCTTTTTAAAATACTGATCTTTGCAAACAATTTTTTTAATACTTGTGTGTTAATGTTACATAGAGACAATGGCCTCAAACAGTTGATTACTACTATATTAACTTGAGGTTGGTGCTAACTGACTGATCTGCAAAAAAAAAAAAACGTGGGCCTCAAGAGTGTAGTGTTGACTTTAGTAAGTTTCTATTTATCCCATGTGATGAATATTTTGACTAAGAAGTTGTTTGTAAGGGTCTGACATACTGTGTGCAAGAGGTTGTCTGTGACTAGAAATTGTTTTTACCAGAGATTGTTGAAATATTTTCAAATATTAAAGGGTCAGAAGGAGCTGGAGACGAGCTGGCGAGAGCTTGGTAAGAATATCCTGATCACCAGATGATCATGCATTGTAATGTAGCCAATGATTGATGATGTTTTCATTTCTTTAGGTTTCTGTGTTTGAATCATGCTTCGATACATCTCGACGTAACGAATGATCAGGACCTTTAATCTCTCATGGGTCCTGTTTCGCAGCAACACAACTAAATTGTACATTAATACCTCATGCATTCGCGTTTCGGGACTCGTGAATTCAAGGATTCGCAAAATCTTCATCGAACCTAACTAATTTGCATTCGGGATTTTTTTTTACAGTTTTCCTTCAATCACAAAGAAATGTCAGTCATTAAGTTTACAGTCCCAATTGTAGCTTGGTTTTACCTTACTGTGAGTGGAAAAGAAAACGGCAGCCAATGAATTAGTAAACTGTAGGGGTAATATTAGTATACTGTACTGTACTGTAAATGCGCTAGTTTTACATAATTTTTACGTATGTATTAAGCTAACTTTTAAATGAAATTTAAATGCTTTGGGAGCATGATTTGGGTCATATTTAGGCGGTTAAACTTTAGAAATAAGCATTTTTAGTGACCCGTACTAAACATTCGGCGATTCCTCCTGATCCTGACAGGTTCTGGAACCTAACCTTGCAAATATTCGAGGTTTTACTGTAAACCTTTTTACTCTTGCCTGTGCCTACTAGTGTGCTATTTTCTCAAAACTTCCACACCACACACTTATCCTACATACTGGACCAATACTGCTCCAGTAATAAAGATTTTTTTTTAATATAAGTCATGGGGCATCATTAACTTGACAAGACATTTAGTTATTAATGAAAGAATCACACAAAAGTTGATGTGAAGCTTACTGGACTTTCCCTTAATTCATTATGTAATGCAAAGCTGTTGTTCATATCAGTCACATAGCTCAGGAAGCATCAGGAAGTATGTGACTGTAAGATAAGAACAGACATCAGCTAACCATTACTAAGTTCCTCCACAGTAATGGGGACAGAACTGTGAGGAAACTCTGGTTACTGATAAGTGGAAGTGGTTTGTGTGATAATAGAAGCTGCAATGACATTCTGGCCTTCGGCGGTAACAGTGGTTATTTTTAATCAAGGAGTGGTTACAAATAAATATATTGAGGCTGCAAGTTAACATGAAATATCCCATAGCCAAATTGTATTTACATGAGATATTTAATATCTAAGTTTCAATAATGAAAAATGAGTGAGTGAGTGAGTGAGTGAGTGAGTGAGTGAGTGAGTGAGTGAGTGAGTGAGTGAGTGAGTGAGTGAGTGAGTGAGTGAGTGAGTAAGTAAGTGAGTGAGATATTGAGTCACTGAGTGAGATAGTGAGTGAGTGAGTGAGATAGTGAGTGAATGAGATAGTGAGTGAGTAAGTGAGATAGTGAGTGAGTGAGATAGTGAGTGAGTGAGATAGTGAGTGAGATAGTGAGTGAGTGAGATAGTGATGATTGAGATAGTGAGTGAGTGAGATAGTGAGTGAGATAGTGAGTGAGTGAGATACTAAGTGAGTGAGATAGTGAGTGAGTGAGATAGAGTGAGTGAGTGAGTGAGTGAGTGAGTGAGTGAGTGAGTGAGTGAGTGAGTGAGTGAGTGAGTGAGAGAGATAGTGAGCGAGTAAGATAGTGAGTGAGTGAGATAATGAGTGAGGGAGTTAATTGCACCTATCTTGAGTTTTTTTTTTTTTTACACCATTAAAAATATAATAGTTTTCATAAGTAAAGTATTTTGTGGCCATGATATAGATCATAAGCGACTTAACTAATAACCTTAACAGAAAATTGAAACACAGGAAATTTAACCCGTGACCATGAGTAAGATAACTTGTTTCCTCGTTATATAAATTCATGCCCACTACTTGTTGAGAAATAACCACTATGTAAGCTCTGCAAACAGCAGCTGTTTACAAAGGGAAATGTAAAGCTGTAGAATAACAACTGAACATCGCTGATAATCCTCAATGAGAGCTATATATATATATATATATATATATATATATATATATATATATATATATATATATATATATATATATATATATAAAAACTTGCTCCCTTATCTACTAAACCTTAGTTCTGCCCCTATGAAAGTATACATGATATAAACTGCATGTCTACAAATGAAGATGCCCCAGAAATACAGAGAATTCATAAAACAGAGGCTGATGATTTTAATCCTACTGTAGGACTACACAATAAAACTGAAAGGTCTATAATCCACAACTGCTTGTGTTATGCCACATTAATATGCCTTTTCATTGTAGGCATTTTCAGGAAAGATATCTTAGACCATGTGTCTTAGGAAAACAAGTGTATAATGCATCAGAAAGAAATACTAAAATTTACTACAAAGACATTTTAAAGCACACATACCTCCACTTTGATGAATGCAATACAAGGCAAATTCATTTGGATCATTTTCTATCTGCAGTAAAATAAAATAAAATAAAACAAGTTAGAAATGAGAGAATTAAATTAGAAATGAGAGAATTAATAAAATAGGACATACACGAAGGCATCTTTAATAAAGTACACACTACTGGAAAGTATATCACAAGTGATTAAATGCATACCTTAAATTTATTTAGGAGCTGCCAAATGACCTCCTGTGTCCCCATCGTGCTGTTTATGTGGACGTTTGTGGTCGTCCCATGCAATGGAGTAAATATCGATGTCTGAAAAGGTATTTAAAGTTTAATCTGGAAGTTTAATCCAATGTAATCTCTAGAATTTGTTCATTTGTTCAAAATCAAATTTTACTGTATTTGTATATAGGTTTAATCCATGGACATCATCACAAATAAGCTTGACAGAATTAATTATATTAATTAAATGGCCTCAAAGCAGCTTTACATAAGTATGGAAACAGTAAAAAAGTTAAAATTTTAAAAGGAAGTTACTCAATATCTCTAACAATTTTTTTCGAATGAGCAAGCCGTAGGCGACGGTGCTAAGGAAAAACACCCTGAGATGATATGAGGAAGAAACCTTGAGAGAAACCAGACTCAGAATGGAGCCTCATCATCATTTGGGAGATAATGGACAATATCCTTAAAACATTCTGCATTTTTAATGGATGTAAAATTATGTGTACAAAAAGTGTTCAACTGGAGAAATTCTGAAAATAGCCTCTGGCGAGTGAATGCATGCCATCAGCAATGAACAAAGCTCATTAAAGTCATTAAATTCAGAAACACCAACCTCTCATTTATTCTCTGACCTTATAGTTATAGAAATGGCCGTTAATTGAGAAGCGATGTTTTCTGTTACTCTGTCTCTCCTCAGCTCCTTTGGTCTTCACTCTCTTCTTCACCAGAGAGGCGTCACTCCTGGTGCGGAACAGGACAGAGCTCTCTGTCACAGATTCGTGTCGTGCCACCCTCAGCGTCTGGCTCTCATATTGCCTATAGTCTAGATTTAAAGAGGAAAGCTGAATGTGTCAATCATACAACAACCCACTTGTTTTTTTTCTAAATGACTTTGAGGCATCTTAAATAATTTATTGTTCGATGCTTTGTGTTTATAGGCCTTTTCACTCATTTTGTACATCCCTGGTTATGGTTTTTAGACTAAAGGTTCTTTTAAAGAAACAGTTTTAGAGTCATTCTGCTGCCCATGAGGCTAATAGCAAGTGCATAAAAACATTGACATGCCGTACACTCCAGGTGATGAGGAGAAGTTAAATAGTGCAGTATAAGGGCTCTGGCTTTACTTGATAATAAAGCTCACACTAAATACGTTATTTGATTTTAGTGACATACTCCTATTGTACAGTATATTCTAAAGGAGCAACATAGGCTTAACCACTGTGTCAGTACTGATATTAGATTTATTCTTCGAAAAAAGCTACTTGTTTTATATTATTAGTAACATTTATTTATATGTCTTATTGACTTAAACCAAACCCGCTGAATGCGCCATGTTTTGTTACTAATATCAATATCGAACTCATATATTGCAATAAATCATGTTAAATACACAAAAGCAGCAGATCCCAAGCAGCTTCCAAGTTGAATGGATCTGCCATGTGTTTTCTTTACCCTTTCTGTATCATTCTGTGAATTTGATTGGGATAAAATTTAAATAGGTTTATTGAGTTCATTTGATTTCATCAGTTTTTATCGGTAGCTGGCCAAAGACGTGTTGGGGACCAGTGGGCTAATAAATATACATTTAGAACGTAAATAAACCTTTGAATTTTTTAGCATTTTTACTTTTTACTGCTTCATCTAAGATGTTAGCTAATAAATGTTTATACTTTACGGTGACTTATGCCATGTTGCTAGGTCTCAGCAAAAATTTACCAGATTTATCTGACAGATCGTCAAAAATAACCTTTAACTAGCCAAAAATGTCTGGAAAAGTGATTTGCAGTTTCATTTTTACTGGAGAAATTAGTTTATATTACAGAATCTGCAACTCCCATCATCTGGTACAAGCATTATCCACCATATTTTCCACATTTTCCCCTCACAATACTTGCAATATAGCTTATAAAAGAAAGAGATGTACATATCAGTCCCCTTATGTTTCCCCATGTTCCCCATCACAAGGCACAACTGCACACACTTACACACCCATTCACACACTATGGACAATATAGAGAGGACAATAAGCCAACAACGAATGTCTTTGGACTGGGGAGGAAACCAGAGTACAGGGTAGATGCAACTACCCAACCCTGAGAGGTAAGCCACTAAGCCACTAACCCACTGTGCTCTGTGATTATTTGTACTTCTAGATTATTTTCATTTATATCTAAAACACTTTTAAATAATAAGACTAACATGTCTGGCATAAAAGTATGCACATGAATAAGGTAATATTTGAAATAAAAAATGGTACTTAACCTCCAGCATTGTTGAGCATCTCTGAATCATCTGGAGCACTTTCTTCTAGTTCATCAATGTGATTGAGATTGTCAAATTCTCTCCAACGGGTCATTCCCCTGAAATCAATTATAAAATCAAATCAATGATAAAATCAAAATGGTTGCATAAGTTTTATCTGATTGTATTTAAAGAATTTCTGTTTATGACACAAACCTCTTATTTTCGACCGGGCTAATGGCGTCTGGAGAATAGTCCTGAGACTTGGAGTGTTCCAGCACACCCATCTGTTTCTCATCCTGGATTTTAAGCCGGATTGGTCTCTTCATGCCCCAAGAGATGACAAGTAATCCCTCAAGGGCCACCTGACCAGCAGGGTTCTGCACGAACATAACATGTCACATTAACAGACTGTTAGGGTTAATAGATGGAGGAACACACAGAGTTATATAATGCTACGGTTTACTTTTCTTTTTAGTTATCTTTCTTCATAGGAAGTCTTCAGAATATTTTCCACATCTTGTTGAACACGTCCTGCTTTTTTCTCTCTATGAGAGAGTGCAGTGTATCAGAGGTTTTAGAAGCCCCCTTGTGAACCATGAAATGAAATGTAACTACATAAAGTTAGAGATGGTGGCATGGGATGAAAAGAAACTGACAAATAAGAGAAGACAAAGAGAGGAGAAATAAGTACAAAACACTGATCAGAGAAAAATACTGAGTGCATGTATAGTAATGTCTTTTATATACTACCATTATTAGGCTTGTTTTGTTTCTAAACTGGTTTTAACTACCTATTCTCTAGGATAGAACTGAGGTGTGAGATTAAACTGGTAAACAGCAGTACATTTTTTTAATCTAAACCATGTGAAGAAAACATGGTATGTGCTGGGATGTTGTAGGTTAATGGTTTAAATGTTGGACATCTGATCAGATGGTCATGAGTTCAAAGCCCAGTTCCACCAAGCTTCCACTGCTGGGTCCTTAAATAAGGCCCTTAACTATGAATTGCTCAGTTGTATTAAAATAAACAAGATAAATGGTCATTTACTCTGGAAAAGGGCGTCTACCAAATGGCGGAAATGAAAAAAACAAAATGCTTTATTTTTATGCTCGTTAGCATGTCTAATGAAGACATTTCTGGGTGTCTATATAAACGGAACATTATATAGGTGTATGGTACATTGGAGCAAAAAGTTTATTTAGGATATGCTCCCCTTTTTAAAAATATAATCAGACATCCATGGAGGAGAAAACAAGTCAAATTGACAATCCCAGTTACTTAATAACTAAATATAACAGTTTACAGGAGTTCTATTTTCAAGACACATTATTCATAAGCAGGTGTTATTTATAAGTGGGAAATTGTCGACATTTATCCAGGCTTTCCAAAAAAATGCGGTAATCACCCAGCAGTATCGTTTCATCAAGCTATTAATGTGTTGCAAATCAGATAAATTGTTGTGGAAATGATTGTAAAAGTGAAACTGTAGAGAATAAATAATCACTTCTTCGACATCTTTCCGTGTATAGTAAATCGATTTACAAATATATGATGCCAAGTGACTTAAGAACATCACGTTCTTTCCTTTCAACTCCTTGAGAGCTACATTGCTATAAAACTAATTCACTGACATTTAGCCAGGATGAATTTGAAGTCGCTCGCTAAGTTTTCCTCAATGCAGAAAACATGAATGGGATTAGAAGGAAATTTAATTTAGCACCAACACATCAGTAAACATGTGGGTTACTTAGTGAACACTGCCTATTAACGAATGATCCCAATAAATAAATATAATTTTTTTTATTGGAGGAACTAATAATGTTAATTTACAATGTTTTGCATTTGGTCAAATAGAAATAAGTTTTGTATTAACCTAAATATATATACATATGTATTTATTGTTTGATGTCATACAACAACTACTTCTAGTCCTCTAATTTAATTGTCGAGCATCGTAGCATGTAAAAATTTCACTTCGTAAATCTTATTCAGTTACTACGATATTGTTAGCAACATCCTCTGCTGACATGTCAAACTTTAATTATTTTCAGGAATAGAATATTTTAATAAAGATGGAAGTAATGTGGATTTTACCGGAAGTACCTCTAATGGGATCGTGGGATTGTTATCTATCATAACAATAATATTTGACCATGTTGTGTCTGAAATGTTACTTAAAAGATTTTTTTTTAAATTACTATTATTCAATGGTTGTACTAAAGCCGTAGTATTGAAATAGCAATCGTATTTATACTGAATATCGGGATAGATGGGATTACCTCCAGCCAAATCACGACCGTGTTGATGGTCAGTAGAACCGCACTCTAGGTGTGTAATATTGCTTTAAAATAATAATAATAATAATAATAATAATAAATAAATAAATAAATAAATAAATAAATAAATAAATAAATAAATAAATAAATAAATAAATAAATAAATAAATAAATTGATAAATTGAGCTCGTTCTTTTATAGTCAAGTGATCGGAAACTGCCTTAAATATAAGCTCAATGATCTTGAGATACATACAGGGAAGAGGCTAAACGAATTTAAGCAAAATAACATCACATCATACTTTTTATATGTTAATAGTATTTTCTGTTTTTTGATCTGACTCTGACAAAAAAGTACTGTTTATCATGTACCATAGACTTTACTTCTGTCTGTTACAAAGCACTGACAGTAAGGGTCTCCTTCCACAAATACATAAATAAATAAACACCTAAATGAGCATCTCCTTACAGAAAACTTAACTATATTGACAATTACGTTGAAGTTTGTGGCTTTTCTGCAATAGAAGTGTGCATGACATTACTACAGAAACGATAACATTATAAGGAGCTTATCGGTATATAGCCTGTATTTGTAAGCTGCTGCTGCAACAAAATAAAACATCAAAATGTTCTGACCAATCAAACAATATAAACTTTTTATAATCTGGTATAAAATCAGTGTCCTCTTCATGCAGCAGATCATATTCGTAATAGTTACCTCAATGACCGAGAGCTGCAGTTGCGTCTTGTCCTTCAGAAAGCAGTTGTAGGTGTTAATTAAAGACAGAAACCTTGCCCTGTGTGTATGAGAGAGCATGTACATGTACGTTCTATTAAACTGATAGAATAAAATAAAAAGAAAAGCAAATAAATCAAAGATTTAGTCACTAACCTTGAAAAAGTTCTTCCATCCCCGATGTGGACGAGCATGCGTGGCTGAGTAGTAGACATTTCTGAAACCAGACAGTTCTGCCAAAAAAGAGGTTTTTTCTTTCTTTCTTTTTTAAACCCAAGCCTCTCATTTGTTTTATATATATATACACACACACACCAGTCTTTTTTTAAAACCCTGACACACTGCAGAATCTGCTACTCATAAAGTCAATCACCTCACTGCTGACACATTTAGACAGTTGCTACTGGCACAGTTCATTGATTTACTTAATCTCTGTGTGCAAACGTGTCCTGTCAGGATTGGAATCTTTGCTATTTGACTTATGGCTAGTCAAATATTCCTAAATAGTGCTACTATGTGAGGAACCTTAAGTATAAGCTCTTGTAGACTCAGCCTGGGAGCTTTTCACTGTTTTGGTCTGGAATATGTGAGGCTCTGAGGTTTGGAAACTGTGTGTGTGTGTGTGTGTGTGTGTGTGTGTGTGTGTGTGTGTGTGTGTGTGTGTGTGTGTGTGTGTGTGTGTGTGTGTGTGTGTGTGTGTGTGTGTGTGTTGTGGTTTACTGGTTGTACTTTCAGTTTGTTGGTTATAAGAGCTGCTCATAGTGTGAGTTGTGTTTTGTTGAGTCTTTGTGTCAGTATGTCTGTGATTGAAGGACAGGTCATCAACTCAAAGAAAGACTAAAATCTATTCAAAATAATTACACGAGCAAAGGGAGAAATACACGCGTACGCCTATAACGTTGAGGTTTCATTTCACCTTTCACAAAGAAATAAAAATGCTGTAGAAAAACGTATTCTTCCCAACTTCTATAACCCAAACAGGAAAATCTCTTCTCAAGCTCCCAGAAGGCTAAACCATGTCAGTATATCGCTTCATCAGATTCAGGACTTAAGCAGTGTCAGATTATACATTCACTCTTTAAACACCACACCACCGAAACCTGTCTTACGGCTGCACAAGGTGAACACAAACACACACACCCAACGTCACTCTCACCTGTCGCCGGCTCAGATCTAGTGTCAGCAGACTCACACTGGAAACGGTGCCATGTCTCTATGCAGTCTACTTCTAGCATGTAAGATCAGAGACTGTATATTAAAGACAGTGAGGGAGGACCTGCATGCAGTCAGGTGTTAATCACCAGTGCATTCAGACCGTGATGTGCTGTAACATGACCCGACTCACCTCTACTCTGAGCATTCTGGGAGAGCTTAGAAAGTTGTGGATTTATGGACACACCCATAGGTACGTGCCTCTCACCTCGTGCTACAGTAGTGTGATTAACCCTTACTACACTGACAAGCAGAAAAGAAACCATGGAGACATAATACAATTTGCATAACACTTGCATTCATTTATGTATGTATGTACAGTATGTATGTATGTATGTATGTATGTATGTATGTATGTATGTATGTATGTACTGTATGTATGTATGTATGTATGTATGTATGTATGTATGTATGTATGTATGTACAGTATGTATGTACACACACACACACACACACACACACACACACACACACACACACACACACACACACACACACACACACACACACACTTATTACACCCAATTAAGTGTAGTACTGAAATAATTCTTTACTTTTGCTTTTTCATTAATGTCTGCTAAGGCTGAATGCTGGATTTCCCCCACACCTGTCATTCACACTCACACAATAAACCTGTGATATCAGAACAGTAACTTCCGCATACACGGATTTATTGCACTCTTGCCCTTTAAGTGTCCTATTTGCTATCTGCCACAGTATTTTTGTTATGTTAAACAGGTGGTTATATAAAGGACGGCCATCTGCCTTAAATCTTAAAGTGATGTGCACTGAACAAAAGCCACTCCCATTAATACAAAACAAATATGAACTTTGAATTCTAACCTTTGTCCTGTCTCTCAGTAATCTCCACTCACAAATAGTGACTGATACAGAGTAGTTTATTTTATTGACTAACCCTCACACCTGAATTTTTTTAAAGCCTGGAAAATGGTTGCAAGTTAAAGCTCAAGTCAGCTATTTTGTCAAAACTCAAAATAACCATAGTCACCAAAACACAAACAGTCAAGCTGAGATTTATTCTAATTTCAGACCTGAAATTAGAATAAACTTGACTGACAGGTGTTCTGATTGATCGGACAGTGTCTTTTTTATTATTATAATTTAAATGGTTTTTTTTTGTTTTTGTTTTGTTTTTTTTTGAGAAAAATTTACATCTCCTTGAATGTAAAAGGTGCCCTGACCTAAAATAGCAGACTGCATGTTTAAGCACTTTCTCTGAAAAATGACCCAAACAAACCAAGTGTCTCATCTCTCAGCAGGTCACGTTAAAGCTAAACATTTGCATACAAAATTTACATACTCCTAAATAATCATAGCTGTGCTGCAGAGCTAAACCAGTGGTTTATCAAATGATAACTTATTTGTTCTAAACTAACTGTATTCTGCCTATTCCACATCAATCACCCCATCAGTGTCTCTGTTGACTTTTGGAATTTATCTATAATACATACAAGCTGGGAACAGTTTTGACATGTAATTCACAAACCACACACCAGATGGCGGTAGAGTATCACGTTAGTCAGTATAATGTGTCACATCCTTTATAAAAGATAATTAAGCTAAAGATGTGGTCATAGTCAAATTGTCACACAAATGATCTGGGTTAAAATAATAAAATGTTTGAGAGAACAGAAAACATAAAACATTTTAGCTGAACAGTAAGCCTAGCCTAGCTTATTTTTGTCATACATACCAAAAACTACTCTGGAATTGCGTTAAAAAACTTTATTTTTTATTTTTTATTAAGATCAATAATTTCTTAAAACATATAGTAAGAGATAAAACATTTAGTAAGAAACCTCATGAACTGTTTATCTAGCTTGACTAGCATGATTTTCCTACCAAATGCTCTGGGAGTATAATAAAAGCAATTCCACTTGAAACTTCCTGAAAGTTAAATTACGATTAGCCAGGCTAATAAACAAAAAATAAACAAATCTTTCTATTAAAAAACATGAACAGAACATATTAGCCATCTAGCTGACTAGCCAAGCTACCACTGTGATAGCCTACTACTGGAAGAAATGGCTCCATCTAGCCTCCTAAAGGATTTATAAAGTTGTCCCACTCGAGGTTGAACAGACGGTTTAGAATTTAGATTTTCTAACTAAAAGCTAGAATCATTAACAAAAATAATGTTTAGCTTGTACATTATGGGATCTCAAGAAGTTTGAACTTCCCCAACACACAGGTACATACAGGTAATATAAAGCAACTTTGATCAAATAAGGCCAGATTCTTACCCTGTCTCTATGTACATTGATGAGCCAGCATATTCTCCAACAGCTATCATTACAGTCTTGTATGGAATCTTGTATTGTGTCCATCGCTGATCTCGTGTTGCTGTACTTTATGTGACGAGAGCTTGCCAAAGTCACTGAGTAACATTGCTCTGAACAACAGCCCCGTATTAATCGCACCTTGACAATATGTCTGTATGTTTGTGATGGAACAGCACATGTGAGAGGTCTCAGCTGTTTGGAGCATTTGTAACATTAAGCTTTTTATTATGTGTTTATTAGCATATACTGAGGATCACGTGCAACCAAGTTCACTATTATTAGATTAGATTAGAGCTCCCAGTGACTAAACTGAATTAAAAATTTCGTCCTTTTCTTTTCTTTTAGACTTGTGATTTTGCAGAATTTCTAGGTGATTGATGCTAAAATGCATACTAATGGAACTATATGTCATATATTCCAAAATAAACCTTCAGCAAACACTGACAGAAAGTTTGTAAGCAGATATTGAATGTAAAGCCACGTGCAACCTTGACTGTTGTGCTAATCTAATTGGAAGCTTTCAAGTACATTAGCAGATTGAAACAACTAACCAGTCTGTACATGTACAATGTTCTGATAGCTCCATCATCAAGGTTTAGAGGTTTAGGACTGAACTAGACTTAAAGCGTGAAGGGTTTCTTTTTCTGTGTCCTTTTCATAGCCATTTTACATTTAGTCCATCCTCCCATCTCCCTTTCGTCCTTCACCCAGGATCATCTCATCTTTAACCATAAAGTCATTTTGGTTACAAGTTTTTGTCATTGTTATGGCTTCCTGAATGCAGCATGTCCCTGGTGAAGCTACGTTTGTTTTCATTTTCACATCTGCGCGTGGGAGGAAGCTTTTATCTTTGGCCCTCGTTGATCCATCATCACGCTGTGTGTGACAACAGCAATTCAGAGTTGATGTATTTACAAGCCCACGGTCTGCTGACACATGCATACTTACGCTTGATGTCCTTGAAGAAGCAGTATTCTCAAAACCTGACTGAAAGCAAACACTTTTTTTTTTGCAAAATCTTTGGCTCTGTTCCATTCACTGAGACACTTAAAATAACTTATGGCTCTTATTTATGCTTTTCCCCAACTATAGCCCTAAAAGGTAGAAGCCAAGAAGATGAGAGCATAAACAAATGCTTTGGGAAATGTCATTCACTTGCTTAAAATAAATCAGAGTGCACAGGCCAACAGGCAACAGGTGGGTCCACCACACAAAAGCCTCCTGAATGCAGGCACTGTGCCAGTCACTGCTGCTATGACTGCTATGAGTGAGAGCTGCTCTGCACTGTTCACATAGCACAGAGGAAACTACAGCTATGTGTCCACACTGGAGACGATCACATGTCCTGCCACAATAACGTTTAACAAAAAAGCTTTATTTGCTGCCTTTTTTTTTAATAACAAATGTGAGATGACAAACTTGACTTCCTTGAACTTTTCTCCTGTAATTCCTCTGCACAAAACTCTACAATCCTGCACAACAATGCAATATACACAATTCATTTATGTACATATTCTTCATTGCATGGTAACTGTGTATGGCTGGGTATGACACCAATATAATTTGAACTTGTTTGTTCATGTGACATTCACAGTTGCTTTTTTATAGCAGTTTTGTGATTCGTGATACCATTATGAAAATTGTCTGTTGTCTTGAATATATGTTAATGTGCACTTACCTAGTCTGTTTAGTATGTTACATGTTATACATGTGTGCACACTAAGATCATTTACTTACTGTATATTTGTAGCACTTGGTGAAAATAAAGGCTTTCTGATTATGAATGCTCTCCTACTCAATTTAACATACTACTTTTATCCTTCTAGCTATCCATCGATCCTTTACAACGCTTATCCTCCTGGATTGTAGGGAACCTGGAGCCTTTCCCAGGAGACTCACACACACTAAGGACAATTTAGAAATTCCTTTCAGCCTACAAGGCACAGGGAGAACATGGAATGACCACACACAGCAGACACAGGAATCAACTGGAGGTCTAAGGCGAACATGCCATCCGCTAAGCCACCGTGCCCTTTCTACTTATGGATTATAAAATAATAGTACGTTCACCATCACGGTGATTCTGATTTGTCATTAGTATAGAGTGATTAGTTTTCTATAACAGCAGCTCTGACAACAGTTTGTTGTCAAACCTAAAGGTTTTCTTTTCAATGGATTATTATAAATCATTTCTATTGCAAGAGTTTTATCTAGCATTTTGAAAGAAGTCTTTAGCCATGTGTAAAACAGTATTGTTATGTTTTGATCAGATATAGGAATGTCTTCTGAGCAAGTTTCTAACATGATAAGATACATTTCTAAGATACATGTCTTATTACCTTTAAGAGAGAATAACAAGAGACTCGATGTAAGTGTTAACAGTGACGTTATTTGCTGGACAATCCTCAACATTAAAGTAACTATAAATGAAAAGCATGATTATTTGTTAAGAAATTAATAAGTGATTGGAATCCTGGGAAAAGACGGACATGGGTAGATAAAATACTGTTTTTGATGTGCTTTTATTGGAGTTTGGGGCGGTTAGAGTCACTCTGAGTTCCGTTACACCACATCACTCCATCCTGTAACGGATTATTTTCCCAAAACAACACACTCCCAATTCTGTGTTTTGCTTCTTGCACAAGACTTAGGCTTACATCCTGCAGGCTTCCTATGTAACATTATCTATTTTGTACTTTTAAAACATCACAAAAGGGCACCATACAACTCATAGACACACTATATGTATGTAAGGTGTTCAGTAACAGTGTTAGGTAACTGAGCATAGTTTTCTGGCCTTTCCTGAGGCACATTTCTGTGTATCCACCAGGTTCCTCTGAGCTCTGAGCTGCTCATATCTCTGCACGGATATCAAGCAGCTGCTGCTGTCCGTCTGCTTCGGTAAACCATACATGCACAGTACTGACAGACAGTGTGGTGGTCAGGCCTCGTACACACACGCTGTGGAAATCTGTCCTGTGAAAGACAAACTGCAGGGATTTTAACATAAAGGTGACGGATGAGATTTCGAACCCGGTTTGAAATGCAGCTTTCTTTAACTATGAAGCTTCTTGAAAACATTCCAGTGCTGCAGATTTTCCTGCTGCTGCTGCATCTCAGCCTGATCAACGGCGTACAGAGAGGTGAGGTGGTGTGCTTTGTGTTAAAGCTGAATTCCTTAGATCTTAAAAGAACTTATACCTTATCTTATATCTTATATCTTGATAATGTATTCATTTCACAATTTTGTTCTGTATAGCAAAATGCGTATTACTAAAATTATTTTAATTTACGCTATTAAATATATGTTCTGTGATTATCTCATGATCAGTATGAGAAGGAGCCAGCACAGGGTGTTGAAGTTATGACCCTGCCTGGCATTTGCACCTTAATATAAATCTGCTACTGTGGATATAATAATTTCATGACTGTGAATAACATCTAGTGGAACATAATAGCAACAGGCAATTATAATATTAGTGAGCTTATATTTAATCCCTTTACTGAAATGTATTTACATAACTCACATATTTATCACCATGCTAAATGATATAGATGCGAATCTCAAAGTAATGACAGGATTTTAATCCATTTATTTCTGTTTTTCAGAAATATGTCATATGTCTTGGGTTAGTGATGGAACACTATGAATTCATGCTTGTATGTCTATGGTATTTGTTGAAGACTTATTTGAACATTTTTGGAGAGTTTTTAAAGAGTCCCCACAAAATAAAGGATTATATAATGAATAAGGATGTTTAGAAACTTTAAGCCTTTGATTTTTCTGTGAAATTTATTTTGTACAGTTAAAAGTGTCCCTTTTGAGAGCCCTTACTTGACTTTTTGATTACTGTGTACTCAGTAGGCTGTTAAAGACCATCTGATAAGTTCAAAATGATTAAGCATTACATATCAACATTGGAAAATTGTTTTCAAAATGTATGACAGATAATCTTATGAATACTGACTAAACGTTTTTTACAAAGTGCTTTGAAAAGTAAATAGACCGACAAGCCATAAAATGGACACTGATATATTACAGCTGATGTGCCTCCATTAAAACAGTCACATCAATGGAAAATAAATCAATGAATGATCTCTCATCACCTTTTCAGCCAAGGACATCTATCCTGGCCACAGTAAATGATGTGCTGATGTGAATGTTGGAGAGAGCATTCTCTAAGATCAGTGTTGGTTTCTGGGGTGTACTTTGGTTTTTAGTCCAGTTAAATTTCATACAAAACAAATTGCAGATGCCTAAAAATTGCAAGAGTCGTTTAAGTCTGGTGCATACTGTAGGAAGTGCCGGAGTGTGTGAAGTAAGTATTTGGCTGAGACTTTTCTTCTAAAGTTCAGGAACAGTGTGAGGAAGAGGTGACATATCCGCTTATTCTCCCATCAGGAACTGCCAGGTTGTGTTCCAGATCCAGGGCCGAGTCGGAGCCGTCAGCCAGTGCTAATATTTCCACGTGAGAAAACTGAGTGTAGAACGAGCAAGGTTTGCAGTGTCATGGTGTAAATTACTGAGTCGCTGGCTGAACTTTTTGAAGGATTGACTTACATGCAGTGCAGGGACTAGAAGTAGATTAAATAAATTGACCATAAGGAAAGTAATTTAGATTGGCTAACAAATCAACTGTGGCAGGTAGGTGGTGTTAGCTACGTCTGAATTCTGTAGGGCTACCTATGCGTGGGTCACTTATGCTTCATGAAAAAAAGTTTTCTTTTAGAGTCATACTAGTACAAGATGATTCATGATGAAGCTGCATTTGATTCTTGTTAATTCATTATTGACTCATGTTGATTATGCATGGAGTTTTGTTGATTCCAACTTATTCTTGAAGGAGTCATATTTATACTTCATGGAGTCATTTTGATTCCTCCTGACATCATAATGATTTTACATTTGATCTGGGCTCAAAACTTGATTCCTTGATTAATTTCATATTGTTTTAATCATATATTTCCATTTCTGATGGACTCCTGTTGTTTTGTATTTATTCCTTGTCAAATCATATTGATTTTAATTGATTCCTGACGGAGTCATCTTTGTTCAAGTTGATACCTGACTGGGTGAAATTCATTCCTGTTTAAGTTTACTCAAATCAAGAAGCTTTTATTGTCATTTCAACCATATATAGCTGTTGCAGTAGTGAAATGAGACAACATTTCTCCAGGATTGTGGTTCTACATAAAACAAAGACAGAGCTAAGAACCAGTTAATCCTAGCCACATAAAGTGCAACTGTGCATCCTGGTGCAAACAGTGCAGGACAAGACAAACAAGACAGACAAGACAGTGCAGAACAAAAGACATTGCAGGATAAAAAACAGTGCAGACAAAAAGTTACAAGACAATACAATAAAAGACAATACACAAAAGACAATAAACAGAAACACTGCATGTTCAACAATATTTTGTGCAGCAATACTATAATGAACACAGTTTCATAGCAGCAGGTCCCTGAGATAATGTATAGGGTTGTGCAAAACTGCAAACGACTGAGATGTTGGACAGTATGTGCAAAACGACTAAAATGTTGGACAGTATGTGCAAAACGACTGAGATGTTGGACAGTACATTATGTGCAAAACGACTGAGATGTTGGACAGTATGTGCAAAACGACTGAAATGTTGGACAGTATGTGCAAAACGACTGAGATGTTGGACAGTATGTGCAAAACGACTGAGATGTTGGACAGTACTGTATGTGCAAAACGACTGAAATGTTGGACAGTATGTGCAAAACAACTGAAATGTTGGACAGTATGTTCAAAACAAATGAAATGTTGGACAGTATGTGCAAAACAACTGAAATGTTGGACAGTATGTGCAAAACAACTGAAATGTTGGACAGTATGTGCAAAACGACTGAAATGTTGGACAGTATGTGCAAAACGACTGAAATGTTGGACAGTATGTGCAAAACGACTGAGATGTTGGACAGTACTGTATGTGCAAAACGACTGAAATGTTGGACAGTATGTGCAAAACGACTGAAATGTTGGACAGTATGTGCAAAACAACTGAAATGTTGGACAGTACAGTATGTGCAAAACGACTGAAATGTTGGACAGTATGTGCAAAGAGCAAAACTCTTGTTTCAATATACTGTACATTGAGAAAATGTATTTCTCTAAAACAGACACCGATATGACATGACAGGTTGTACCAGGAAACAACTGGCCTGTTCCATTGTCTTACTTAATGAGTCTCCTCCCATTGTCTCTATTCTCAATCTAGAAAAACATAGGCTGACTCTGGAAATAGCTTGGACATCACATGCTTGGTGTGATACATTCATTTCATTATAGAATACTCAATTAGCTTATTCCTAATCCCTATTTGTTACTGGAAAGCCTTCCCAGAAAAGTAGAGGCTGTTACAGCAGCATGAAGGGCAACCAACTTTGGAATCAGATGTTCAGCAAGCACATGAAAGTATGATGTCACGTGTCCACACACTTTTGGTCATACTTATATAGTAGTGTTGGGTTCAACACCATCTTAGGTGAGACAGTTAAGACAAAGACTGTAGCCGATGCTGCCTGAGTCTAGACCGAAACGATACCATACAGTAGGGGCGAGACCTAGACGAGATGAAAAACACTACACATGGCCGAGTCCATGTCAAGTCTTAACTGTTCAGGTGTTTTAATTTGTTTGTTGTGGCATCTACAATATCTAAGATATGTTGGATATAATGCATTGCAATATTATTTTATAGCAATGATTTGTAAAATTGTTGGGAGGTGGGTTGTGTTTAGTTAGGAAGCATGCATGAGGTAAATGATGTTGGCCCATAGAACCAAAAACAGCTATGCTAAATATTACGTGTGCTATATTGTTTTGAACATAAGTATTTTGAAACATAGTCACTTGTCTCAGCTGGTGTCAAAAATTAGTTTTTATAGGACGAGACCAAAAAAGTAAAGACTTTCACCCGAATTTAGGACAAAGACCAAGACCTCTGATTTGTGGACTTACAGTAAGACTGGTCTTAAGTCTGAGCACCAAACAAGTTTGGGAAAAGCTGCAAGAAAGAATGTATAGAACAGTCGCCAGCCCGAGATTAGAGAATGCATCAGGAAACTATGTGTCAGCATGCTTAATGGTGCAGGAGCCACACAGATTAATGAACATCGCTTTCAGCTATTAGTACAGTATCTTTGCAACATATGATGTACCTTCATACTTTCTTACTGCTTAGATAGTATATAGGCTAACTGCTAAAAGAGTTTTTAAAATCATACACACACAAAAGAAGGTACCATGTGGCACACCGTTGTACTGTTTGGTTGTTCTTCTAAGAGAACTTTTCCTGATTTATTTCCTGTTTTCTGATAGAGCCGCATTGACCCATGTTGGCGTTTGCTCCAATGGACTGCGATTAGTAAATCAGAAAACTTGCCTAATATTTTAAGAAGCTAGAAGCCATAAAAAAAAACAAAAATCACATTCTAAGCGCGTAGGATGCAACACATAAATCATGACCATTAGTAAACTCCCTGTTCCTAAAAACAATGCGGTTCCCATTTAACTTTATTTATTCTGGCTTACAGAAGCCACAGTGATGCTAACAGTATTTTATCCACCTTGTCACTGGAATTATCAACATGTCTTTTCTTTCCACTTGACACCCCCTATTTGAGGTTATTAGTCTTCAGTGTTGCAAAGATCAGCAGTCAGAATGTAAACTATGCTGTTTTGAAAGTTTCATTTCACAACAGCCACCATACGTGTTGTTGCTATTTAAGGTCATATCCCTTGTAAATGTGTCCTCCCTTCATAGCTTGATTGACAAAGAACTGAGCTTGGGCTTCTTCACTGACTGCTTAGGTTTCGCCACTGTGAGTGACTCATTTGAGATCTGTTGCTTTTCATGGCCCAGGTTTAGTAAGGCTAAATAGATTGAGAATGCTATTTCTGCAGTTTATGATGCTAATTAATCTCTCTCTCTCTCTCTCTCTCTCTCTCTCTCTCTCTCTCTCTCTCTCTCTCTCTCTCTCTCTCTCTCTCTCTCTCTCTCTCTCACTCAGCTCCTAAAATCACCACCTTACTTGAGACAGTTGATGCCTTACTGGATCATAACGCTACTTTTATATGTGAGGTGGATTCACATCCTCTAGCAGATATAACGTGGATGCGAAATAATTATCCTATACGGTTAGTAAGCATGCTATAATTTGATCTCAGTTAACACCTCTTTTTCATCATGTCACCATGTAAAATCTTCTGTTTATCGCAGGCACTATGACTCCCGATACATTATTAGAGAAAATGGCCAGATGTTGATCATTCCCAATGTGAGGGATACAGACAGTGGAGAATACTGTTGCACTGCCGATAACGGGATTGGAGAACCAGCCAAAAGCTGTGGGGCTTTGCAGCTAAAGATGAGTAGGTTGTCTCTTAACTCCAAACGTGAGCTACAGTGTCTTGCATAACCAGAAAAGCAAAACTATCCTGCTATATGACCCCAGAAAAAAGTCATAGAGTGCATAGAGTGCTGGTGTTTATGTCATGTCTCAACTCCCGCTGTTTGGCTAATTTATAATTTTAGTGTGCACTTAGCAAATAAATAAAAATGAGGATTCTTTAGACGTGACCAACACTGTCAGCAATGTGTGTGAATGTGTGTGAATTCTAGCTCTGGAATTTCCTCAACCTCAGCTAAATCATTCGAGGTCATAACTTTTGCAGTTATTCATTTTGTTCCCTTTTTTTTCACTTTAATATACAAGTAGCAATTTCACAATAAAGGTGAAAGTGGCTCTGGTGTGATTTATCTTGGTTTCATTTATTCTACACAAACAAAAACCTTCCATTTTAACAGGGGTGTGTAGACTTTTTAGATCCTGTCTTCATGTCTTTAGCACTGATGATAATTAACCACATTTTGTGCATTTGTTAATTCTATGCTAATGAAACCTTGTAAAATATTAGCTTGTTTCCTGAGAGGGAGAGGGAACCTCTTGAATAGTTAAATGCATGTTTAATTAGATTGATTAGATGCTTTAGAATTTATTTCAAAAAAATAAAGTTATAAAGGCTAAATGACACCTATTTTCTGGTGAACTTAATTTAACACGAATAGACTAGCCAGCGCCAATCTATAAACCTTGCAATCATTAAACATTTTAAACATTACATTTATTAATTTTCTTGTCACTTACAGGTGAGATACGATTACTGTATGTCCTAGTACGGAGCTCAGCTCGGGCCCTTCCTGTCTGCTCCTAGCATGAATTTATTTTTTTCTGGAAAAATTATTGCCCAATAAAAATGAATTGCATATACAAAAAAAAGTAATGACAAACTGTTATTTTTCAGAGCCACAGATTAAGAGACATCCAACAAACGTGACATTACTATTAGAGTCCAAGGCAGTATTGCCATGTGTAACATTAGGATATCCCAAACCAGAAGTGTCCTGGCTTAAAGGTGATGATTTAATAAAGGTACGTGTTTGTGAGTGTGTCCATACACATACAAATGAATGAAGTTAAATGACTTGTTTCTTACCTGTTGGCGTATCATCTTTGGTCTGACTTTCAGATTGATAGCCGAATATCGATTTTGGACATTGGGTCCTTAAAAATTCACAACATCAGGAAAGAGGATGCCGGACAGTACCGATGTGTGGCTAGGAACAGTTTTGGGATTGCTTATTCAAAACCGGTCACCATTGAAGTACAAGGTAAAATGATGTATAAAATTACTAAAATATATTATATTTCTATTATATCTCTGTATAGACACCAGTTCAGTAATACTGTACTATAAATTCTACAAATAAGCACTTATTATTAAACATCAAATTCTGTCTTAATAATGAATTAATACATGCACTAATCCTTAGAAATTTAGGAAACAATACATTTTATTGAAGCGTATTATTAGAAAAGCTATTACTAAGAATAATGATAATTAATTGTTAAAACTTTCCGTTAATTGATATTACGCAGGCGTCTTAGTATAAGTATAAGTTATGATGAGTTCGGAAACAATGTCATTTAACCCAAATTATAGGTTAGAATGTAGAAATGTTTAATTATTAAAATGAAATCCTGGATCATAGATTATTTCTAAATATTATCATGCAAGTCATTCAGAGTGGAGTTTTTTTGTCCTTTGAGAAGAGCTAAATGTTAAATATTATCATTATTAATGGCTATTCATATACCACTCAGAGCTTGGTGATCTATGTTAATGTATTATGAACTATTTGTTAAGGATTAATGCATCCATTATTATTATTATGCATTAATATACATCATGCTTATTTGTGAAGCATATATAAATATTTTACCTCTCTCCCACTGTACTTTTTAATGACATGTGTGTATTTTGTCAGCTCCTGCTAAAATACTTAAAGTTCCCAAAGAGCAGAAAGTGCAGCTTGGAACTAAAGTGGCCTTGGAGTGCAATGCCACTGGAAATCCTGTTCCTTCTATCACTTGGCTGGAAAATGGAAATACAGTAAGCTCGCTTTCCATTATATCACTCAGTATCTTATTTTTCTAGACTCATTTTTCCATAGCTTTCTCTGTCCTCTCTCACCATTTAATTATTTTTTTCCTTCTGAGCCCGCTTGGCTTCATCATCTTTGTTCAAGCTCTGGAGAACAAACTAATTGCAATTTAATTGCAGTCATTTAACCAGGGTTTTGAACAAAGTACAGCAAGCTCCAGCAGACTGCCTGACTTTTATTTCCCAACTGTAATGTCCACATTCAGGCCAACAGGAGGCCTTGTGGGTCTCGCATTCCCGAGACAATATGAGCATTAGCACCATTCCAGTTATATTTATGACTTAAAGACACTATTGTGGGATCACCGATGAAAACAGAACGGCTGATAAAAAACAATACAATAAAAACAAAGATCATCAGAGAGACCTTTGGGAATAAAGTATATTAGATCAGAACATGATCGCATTTGTGATTTCTCATTAGTGCCAAATGATGGTAGAGCCGGTAACACTTTCGGAAGAAAGACACTTTCTGGAACGTAATTGGATTTGAACCGGACGATGCTTTTGGGAAATTTGTGTTTGGTGTATTAAGATCAACTCAACTATTGCACAAGATGAAGCAAAGCACAGTAGCTCAGAAGAGGAAAAAATGTGTAAGATAGTGGGGTGTAATTTGGACTTAATCTCCAAATATGTCAGGTTTACATAGCCATAGTCAACATAATCATTGACTAGAAGGAGTGGTGGAAAAACAAGTGAAATATGTGAGTATATGACAAAAGAAAACAGGCTAAGTGTACTTGGATGAAGCCTGTTGTAGCGTCAAGCTAGCACTTTTGTATCGCTTTTATAGTTAAGCAGAGATTTGTGCTAAAAACTATATTTTGCTGGCTTTTGCATGATCCTTTATGCACACCTTTACTCCAGTGTGCTATGCTTAGGTTTAAGGGTATTAACATAGTGTAATATCATAGTGTTTGTGAGAAAGAAGAAAGCCAGTAAAGAGGAACAAAACCCACCAAGGTTTTCCTGGACAGTAAATATAAACAAACATGAAACAAAATGTCGATCTAAAACCTCCCGGCAGAGACAAGCAGATATCACAGTAAACACTTCATCTAACACTTAAACACCCTACAAACGGAAATAACAGACAGCTGCTGGGGCTCCTATATGTGGAAATAAGCATCCACATCACGAAAGCACAGCGATGCAACAATATGATACCTGGATTTATTAATTTGTATTAAAAGCACATAATATTTGTTGTGCCGATTGATATATATTTCTGTATTATAGTTTTTAGCAACAAAGCTAGAGCTGTAAATGTAATTTGGAGCCTGTGTATGGCTTTTGTGAGGAATTTATTTGCCCTTTGGTTTTGTTTAACTGAATTAATTACCTGCTCTAACGAAGCAGCCTAAAAACCTAAGAAAAAATCTAAAAAAAAACTTTTTTTGCAATCCTGGACTGTTAAAAAAATAAATAAAATGGTTCACACTAGTGTTCACAGGATATGAGCTAACACCTCTGACATTCCCTTTGGTACCCTGGATTCCTAATTCAGTCCTAGTCTATTTATATTTCACGTTCTGCAGGATATTCTCTGGGGCATTAAGATTAAGAGTGCCTTGGTGTTGGAGAGGACTTGTGAGGACTGCTGTTGAAGTAGTTTGTATTTTTTCTTGTATCAAGTGCTACTTGTAGATTAAGTTGATTGAGAATACGATGACATTTGTTACAGTTCTCCTATCAGGCCGTTATGCTGTAAATGACTTTTTCGCTCTTGATAAGGAGCTGTGCAGACAGGTTGTTTAAAGATGGGGGTATAGTCAGAGGTTTAATGTCAGTGTGCTCTCTTGGCACCGCTGTCCGCCGCAGTCTTATGTTACCAAACATGACCTCGTCCTTCCTTTATTTACGACTGGAGTGCTCATCATTTTTATCTGCCTTCCTTTCCCACAGTAAAATAGAACAGCAATTTTTGAATCCACTGACGAATACATTCATCAAAGTGAAGCGTATAATCTGGGCCTTGTTTTGTGTATTATTAAAGGCTTGTTATCAGCCAGATTTTAGGACTACAGCAATAAATGCTTTAGCTTGGGTTTGCTATTTCAGCTGGCCCTCGACGGACACAGTGCTTGTTTTTCAGCCTTTCTTGATTATGAATTTAGAGCTGCAATTATTTTGTAGTATATGTTGTATCTTTGTACTTTAAAAAAATGAATAAATAAGTATATCTTATTTTCCCGGTTATATACATTATGCCTATTTTGATACTAATTGAAATTTACTTGTTCAATTCGAATTGACAAAGGATGCAGAACAGATTTATCCTTATTCTGCAAATAAATAATAAAACTTAGAAATGTTGAAAATACTACAATCATTTTAGAATTACTCTGTAGCTTATAGCACATAGTAAGAGAAGTCACTGTTTGGTGTTTTGCCCTTCGAAGTGTCAATAGAATGCATGTGGTATTATAGCATGAATGTTTAAAATTACCCCATGTACACATGGTAAATCATTAATTCTCATAGCCGGATAAAGTGCTTCTAAAAGCAGCTCTGTGACGAGCAAGTTTCAAATATAAAACAATGAGTAAACCTCAAAACTGTCACACCAGCTAACAATGTTCTCATAAGGTCAGCAGATTTATTTGGCCAAATGACTGTGGCTGTGTTGTAATCGATTTAAGGTGTGATAATGCAAGTATTTATTGCACTTTGTCCAGAGAAGGTGACTGTAATATTATCATTGTTATTAGTAATAGTAGAAGGTGGAGTTGATGAAGTCATTTATGTAGGGGACAGAGACTCTGAGATGACATAATAAGGTATGGCCAAAAATGTCTTGTTTTATTTTGTGTTTTATTTTGTTTGTCTTGTTATTTTGTGACCAGGAGATATGATAGTCACGGCCATGAACTGTGGAACATGTTATGGAAAGTCATATTTAATACATGACCTCCAGTTATTTGGTAGGAACTAGGGAAAAATTCCATTTGTTTTGTGAATTCATTGAAGGTGATACAGTATGAGCTGATGTTTACCCAACAATGTGTGATATTATACAGTAGGTAATCTCCATGATCTTGGTTTCCACCATAGTCTGATTTTACCACACTATAGACTACTTGTATAGAATACTTTATATTATATGCCCAAATGTTTGTGGACACTTGACCACTTGTCACCACAATCATATATGTGGTATGTCTGTTTGTATGTCTTTTGTGTGTCTGTTTTCACTGTCTCTTGCTTGCACTGTATTTGTATTGCACTACTGTTTGCACATTATGTCAATAAGTTAATTTTCACTTGTTTGTTGTTTCATTTCATTTGTGTACTGCATGGGCTATATGGTGGAAATGACAGAATATCCCCTTGACTCTTGACTTGACTGACTAGCTTGTGTTAATTTAATTTATGCTAACTAGTACAGATATAATTATGGTAGTGAATAGAAAAAGCATTATTCTTTCTTTCTTTCTTTCTTTCTTTCTTTCTTTCTTTCTTTCTTTCTTTCTTTCTTTCTTTCTTTCTTTCTTTCTTTCTATCAATAGATTGCAGGGGCATCGGTGGAGGAGACGCTGGTTGGGGAGGTGATAGTCTCCGTCATGCGTGTGGTGGTAAATAAACCGGCTCTTTACACATGCCAGGCCACTAATCAACACAGCGGAGGAGCTAATACTGTCAAATCTACTGTCAAGATCACTGTCTCAGGTGGGCTTATTCCAAACACAGCACAAAACCCATCACAGACTTGCAGTCACATTCCACTCTTAACAAATCTAGTCATAATTGTGGACTTTTTGTTGTTTTTGTCTCAGTTTGTACTTTTTTGAGGTATACAGTAGGCATGTGGTCTGGGTTTTCTGAGATACTACTGAAGGACAGACACATTACGTATCCTGATCTTTGTGTTCTCACTTTGATGGTTTCTCATTTTGCTGTAGGCTTTTTAACTAATTTGCTGATTTATGTATTTTATTTTTGAGATCATCAGCTGTGTGTGTGCGCACGCGTGTGTGTGTGTGTGTGTGTGTGTGTGTGTGTGTGTGTGTGTGTGTGTGTGTGTGTGTGTGTGTGTGTGTGTGTGTGTGTGTGTGTGTTTATTTACTGAGGGGTGTTATTTCAGTCAGGCCTTATTTGTTAGCATAGCTGTTCTTCCCCTCACCCCTGATATATTCATGATGCTAACGTGCCATGTAGTGAAGACACAGTATTTTACAAAAACTGCAATCTGTAGAACTGTCAGGGATTACTGAGATTTATTATGTTGTGTTTCTGAGCTGAACAGAATTACTTTGTTTTATCAGAAAAAAAATCAATATTCCTTTTTTTGTCCTCTCTATTTTTTAGAGTTGACCATGCTGTCCTTCTGAAGTATCTTAAAACGTAGAATGTTCTTTTAGCACCCCTATTAACCCATCACAGTTCACACCTGTTCATTCCTCCAGGCCACACACACACACATTCACACTCATTTTCTGGGCCAAGCACATCACAAGCATGGTCTGCATTACAGAGTGGATGCATTATTCTTTGTCATACCCAAAAAAATGCTTAACTTTCTTTTTCTTCTTCGGCTTTGTCCTGATGCTGGTTTCTGGATCCTGCGATTTTCCCATAGATTGGAGGTAAGAATCTTTACACATTAAAAACACAATGGTTGCATTAGTTACAGTTTTATGCGCTGGAGCTGAGTTATCTAATAATAACATTAAATCTTGCATTTAATTTATTCAGCATTGGAACATTGGGCATTGGCCTTAAACTCTATATACCTTGCAGAATTTGAGTGCATATCTATTAGCCCTCACTACTTCACTTTACTCCACCTAAAGCTTTTGTTGGATCCTCTTATAATCCACACGAGTTAGTGTTGGATCTGGCCATTATTTTGATCTATGGTCCTGATAAGGAAACAATACATTCTTTCTAGTGTAGAAAGAATGAAGAAAAAACAAAAACCCTTTCAGTTTCCTCTTCATGAAGCCCGGCAGCTGGATAATGTATTTCATTTAAGTGGCTGGTTTGCTACCAGAAAAAGTGGAGCATATGGGCTGGATAATGGTTGATGTATATAAGCATACACATAAGGAGCCTGTAATGTATTATGCTAAACCACCCGTACCACATGTTCTAAATTAAATGTGAACCAAAGTGAATGCTCCGTCAGATTTAACACTACATGGCTCATATTTGACATCTGGGCATGATTAGAGGAATGTTAAATTGAGTGAAATAGTCATGTGCCTTGGGCTTTTTACTTGAATGTACGGAGTATAACGCTGGATAAAATGGTCATGCTTTGTTCATTGTTTATGTCAGATTATGTTTTTACAAACTCATGCAAGTTAAGTTACAGTACTTAAGACGGTGTCTATCTATCTATCTATCTATCTATCTATCTATCTATCTATCTATCTATCTATCTATCTATCTATCTATCTATCTATCTATTCCATATTGGTAATATTGTTTTTTTCATATATAGAATACAATGGTAAAAGGAATAAAATATTCTAAGCAGAATCTTTTCCAATTTTTAAATCTGATTGGTCAAAAGCTGTTGCACAATTTTCTATTACAGCATCTGTGACAACAGTGTTTATATTAATGAACTAGTTCTAAAATTGCTTGTTTCTATTTCAATTTACACAGGATATGACTTTAGAGATATGTTGAATTACCCAGATTAATAAAAAATAAATAAATAAATGTATCATATTTTTGGCATGGTGAAGAGATTCACCATCTTTATTTATCATGTTTGAAAGAAATCTCCAGGGTGAGTGTTTTCAAACGGTCAGAGTTAAAGTGGTTAAAGTGGTGTGAGGGGAATAAAACTTTTGTGCAGTTTTATAGGAAAAGGAAATCTCCTGTGAAGACATACTCAACTCAACCTAGTGCTTGGTTCTGTTTTGTTAAACATTGCTACATTGCTAACGATACGATTCTTCATCATGTCCTCCTCTTTCCTCAGGCTGTACAAAGGTAGTGCTGGTTACTGCAGTATGTACCGGGGTGAAGTGTGCCGTGGGCTGTTGCGACGCTCAGCACTTGTCTTCTTTAATTCTTCTCTGCCGGAGCCAGAGCAGGCTCAGGAGTTCTTGGCTCATGGAGGCTGGGCTGAACTCGAGGGAACAAGCCTTCTGTGCCAGCCTGCAGCTCGCTCACTGCTCTGCCATGCTGCTTTCCTGGACTGCAGCCCAACAGGACTTGGTCCCACACCCAAACCTGTCTGCAGGTACACAGCTGAATCGCACAGATTTTCAGCAAATCTGGAAAAACTATGAAACTCTTACAAAGCTGAAACTCCCATGATCCACCTTATCCCATATTCTGGGCTTAAAATCCTCTATACAGAGACACCGCACTTAAGCCCACTGTCAGTTATATTTAACCTTGGGTATATTTTTAGAAACATTTTGGAAAATTTTAAGCTTATCTTCTGGCTAACAACCACCAACTTAATGATGGATAGGTCTTTCATATGAACCTGTTGAGAGATGGTGGTAGCAGAGATGAGGATGTTGAGGTTCTCTTTAGGAGTGATGAGGATGGACAGGATTAGGAAGGAGCACATCAGAGGGACAGCCCAGGTTGGTTGTTTTGGGGACAAGGTCAGAGAGGCTAGATTCAGATAATTTGGACATGTACAGAGGAGGAAGGTGGTTATATTGGTAGAAGGATGTTGGAGATGGAGCTGCCAGGTATGAGGTCAAGAGGAAGGCTAAAGAGGAGATATATGGATGTGTTAAAAGGGTACATGAAGGTAATTTGTGAGAGAGTACCGGATGCCGAGGATAGAGTTAGGTGGATACAGATAATCCACTGTGGCGACCCCTAACGGGAAAAGCTGAAAGTAGAAGTAGAAGATTCTGTACCTGGATCAGTGACTGGAACAAAAATAAATGGAGACAACTAGACAATGTTTATGAATAGTATATGATAGAGGTTATATGTAATTTTAGTAAAAATATTATAATCAAGCACAATTGAAATGGTAAAAATCAGTCCTCCAATACTGGTAACCAACTGTCTTTCCCAATTCAGGAGTGTTAAACATTACCTTAAATATAGGTTGGTTTACCTATTGATCAAAGCTTAATAAACTACACTTTCTTGCTTGTTACATGTGTTGCTTGTTATACATCCGGATGTCTTCCTGCTTTACTGTGCACTTATAAATTTGTCATTTTATGATAGATGTACAGAACCATTCTGAACATAACAGTAGGTCCAATGTAGAATGCAGTGGTGGCTCAAGTGGTTAAGGGTTGTTGATCAGAGGATTGGGGTTTAAGCCCCAGTGCTGCCAATCTGCCACTGTTGGGCCCTTGAGAAAGGCCCTTAACCCTCTGTGCTCCAGGGCTGCTGTATCATGGCTGACAGTGTGCTCTGACCCCAACCTCCAAAGTTGGGATATGTGAGAAAATAATTTCACTTTGCTGTAATTTATGTGAAAAAAATAAAGGCTTCTTTTTCTCCTAGTAGCTAAACATGTGTCCCATGACTAGAAAAGAACTAAATATAAAGTATATAAAATAGATATAAATCAATGTAAAGAGGATGCAATAGAGCAGCTAAGCTAAGCTAGTGAGTTGAGGAACAGTGTAATCTATAAATTGTGAGGATTTACCAAGGCACCAAGACTCTAATATTAAAATTACACTTATATTTATCATTGATCAGTGTGAGCTCCTTAATATCAGTTGTCATGAATATCTTATATAGGTGACACCCTTATTTAAGCAATACCAGTGCAAGAAAAGTAAGATTTTCTTACATTGTTTCTATGAAATATGAATGTTATCCTTTAACTGCCTCATAGGGAGCACTGTCAAGCTGTGAAGGAGCTCTACTGTTATAAGGAATGGCACTCGATGGAGCAGAGGAATCACAGAGGAATCATTTCTCCAAGCCTGAGTCTCACTTTGCCAGACTGTGAAACTTTGCCCAGCCAGCATGCAGCTCCAGCATCATGCACTGCTGTAGCGTTTGTAGGTAAGAAACTTTGAAGTTGAAAGTTTTGTTGAAGTTTGGCAAAAAAAAATATTGAAAATTAGGACATCAGAGGAATTATACTCTACACAAATCACAAATTCGAACCGTTGCCCAGTAAGAAATGCAGACTATAGCTTCCCACATGCATTAGCTCCATGTGAAGCAACACACTATGATTATGATGAAAGCCAAGGACTAATGTTGATGGTTTTATTGCTCAGTTCTGGCTCAGTTATTCTGTACCACTTTTTTTTAAATGTGTTATCTTGCGTTTTTTTGAAGTCTAAATGTGACTGAACACAGCAGAATTCTGTTCTAAAATTGATCACAGCGCAGCATAATTGCTGACAAACACCTAAATATCATCAATCATCATTACATGTTGTGGTATGTGCTGAGTATCTACAATTTGTTTTTCTTTTTTCCTACAGAAATGAAGAAAGACCAAATCACAAGTATGTGTGCTATTTCTATTCGATACACTATAAGGGCAAAAGTTTGTGGACACCTGAATCTTACATCCATTTCTGAACATCCCAATCCTGATTTAGTCCTCCTATAATAGCCTCTAGTTATCTAGGAAGGATTAGGATGGATAGATAGATAGATAGATAGATAGATAGATAGATAGATAGATAGATAGATAGATAGATAGATAGATAGATAGATAGATAGATAGATAGATAGATAGATAGATAGATAGATATTTTAGAACATGGTTGTTGGACTTTGTGATTATTCAGCTACAAGGAGCATTAGTGAGATCAGGCATTGATGTTGGCAGGTCTGGAGTTCAGTTCGGTGTACCAGTTCATCCCAAAAGTGTTCAGTGATGTTAAAGTCAAGGTTTTCCGCAGGACACCCGAGTTCTTCTACACCAAACTTGGCAAACCATGCCATTATTGTGAGGTTTGGGCCTCTTAGTAAAAAAAATTAATGCTACAGTATACAAAGACATTCTATACAATTGTGTGCTTTGTTTAGGAAAGAACCACATATTAGTGTGATGGTAAGATTTCTACATACTTTTGGCCATATAGTGTATGTACTTTTCCTATCCTAGTAGATTCAAACTTGTGTGAATAAAAATAAAATGCCTAATATTATTCATTAGAGTATTAAAGCTTAATGAACATACAGATTTAGTTTTCTTTTTCTCAAACAGCAACGTGCTACAATGATAGAGGAAGGTTTTATCAAGGCAATCACAATGTCACAGCATCTGGTATTCCTTGCCAGCGATGGGACCAGCAGGTATTTATTTATTTGCTTTTACTTTAATTAAGTCTACTGGGAGCTGGGACGCAAGATAATCGTTATCATAATTGTCTGAGCTCATTCAGGGTCATTAGGGACAGTGTATGAGCAAAGCTGTTCAACAAACACATGCAAACACACACACACACACACACACACACACACACACACACACACACACACACACACACACACACCACTTGTCTTACTATCTTTGCACGAAGCCTCCACTAACATTAAAACCACAGAGAGGTGAAGTAAATAACAATGATTACTAGCAGCTACTAGTTATCTAAATATGGGCTAATGCTATCCACAGGAAAACGCAGTGCAGCAAATGATAACTTTACTTACTGGTCTGATATCAACATTTTCTGATATTGTTAGATAGATTTCTGTATGCTGTGTCAGTCTGAGGGTCACACACACAGTGTTGCATTACATCCTTTGCCTTGTAGAGCCAAACCATATCTAATAGCATAGCATAACCAGGGTGGAGGGATTGAAGGAAAATGCAGCAGCTATGAGAGCATATGAGAGCATATTATGTTGCTGCTTCAAAATGGAAGATCTAGGATGATTTTGATATTCCTCGCATGAGAAATTAGACGTTTTCTGTTAAATGAATTCTAAATAAAACAATAATACATTTGTCAGACTGAGCTACCCTGAGCTATATGGCTCAAAAGTCATAGTGTTTCGTTATATGTACTGTACTAGAGAACTTATTTAACATGATGTTCACCTTGACCTTTTGATATTTTTGCGCAGGAGGTGAATTGTTTCCATGTAGTGATTTATCATTCCACAACACTGGTTAGAGCCACAGTTCCAATCATTCAAAGGGCATGAAATTAACTATAGAACATCTATGAACTGAACCACAGTGAAACTGAAAGGATGATGAACTGAGGAAGTGGCAGATATTTCCCACATTTAATTAACCCCTCACTATTCTTGGGTTATTTTATCAAAAGGGTCCAGTTCCTTAGGAAAAACACTTCACCTAAAGTTAATTTAAACCATGTGGTCTGAGGGGATGTGGTAGTCTAGTGGTTATGATGTTGGACTACTAATTGGAAGGTTGAGAGTTTCAATCCCAGGTCCACCAAGCTGCCACTGCTGGGCCCATGAGCAAGGCCCTTAAACATAGCTCTATATAAGGGTGTCTGACAAATTCTGTAAATGTAAACCACAAAACATAAATATGCAAAAGTGAACGTTGACTATAAACAACACCACAAACATAATTTCACTTAAATGCCCAAAGCATGATTCTTACTCTTTCTGTTAGGATCCTCACCCTCACAGGCTGACTGTGGACGTCATACCAGAGCTGAAGGATGCTGAGAACCACTGCCGCAATCCTGGGGGGGAGAGCGACCGGCCGTGGTGCTACTCCACCAACCCCAGTATACGCTGGGAATACTGCCTTGTGCCCAAATGTACAGAAGGTACCATGGTGTTATGTATTTTTCTTCTTAAGACTTATCACTATAGAGATATTTATCTTCATTCCTTTATTTGGTTCATCTGTGTACTCTTAAAATGTTTTTAGAAGCCTGTTTTCTGAGATATTAAGTAAAGCTGACATCCACTGTCTTCTTTCAGGCCTCAGATCCCAAATTTATCTTAAAAAAAGTAAAAAAGTAAATTAACTGTATATGTTGAACTGTTTTACATATGCGAAATGTAAATGTCATTGTGGAGAAAATGCACCACCTGGGGCATCATAAAATGGAGGCTTTAAACAAACAAACAAACAAACAAACAAATAATAAACAAACAAATAATAAACAAACAAATAAATAAATAGAAACATGCAAAATAATGGCCCAGCTACATGACATGACAAATTTGTTAAGAGGTCAAAACGTCTATTCATTTATTCTTTAGTCCTATTGGAGAATAAAATGTGTCACAATTATATTTATTTGTTTATTTATTTGTTTATTTATTTGTTTGTTTGTTTGTTTGTTTGTTTGTTTGTTTGTTTATGTATTTATTTTTTAAGATCATCTCTTTTTTTCTCAGTAGTTACCAGTGTGAAAATGCCACTTGCTCCAAAAATGGGCCCATCAAACCCCATGCCTGCTACTGTGTCTACTGGCTACTACATGAGTGTTATCATATTCATCATGGCTGGATTTGCAGGTGTAGCTTTCTTCACTATCATTCTGCTTATGTGTCTCAAGAGGAGAAAAAGGTGGAAGCGTCGAAAAAGGTGAGCATACGTTTCACATTTTATGGAAATTTTTTGGTACAGCTACGCTGATGTCCCATAGCATTAAACATGATGTGGTTATAGTGCTTCTGTGACCATGACAGGAACATGTGTTTGGAACATGGCAGAAATTCTAGGGAAATGCTTACTATTTTTGTATATAGATTTAACCTCCTTGATTTTTATCTTAAGAGCTACCCTTAGCACTGGATGTTCTTTGTTTCTTTAGACAAAGGGGAGGGAAACATGTATTGACTTCAAATATGATCTTGAAAAACAACAACAGGAAGAACAATATCAATCATCGACATCATCATTGATGGGATTGCATTTATTTGCATTTATTCTTTATTTGTGACTTTCTTATATCTTATCTCATATCGTCACTGTCGGGCGGAAACCTCCTATGTCCAAATTTTGTCAATTTCATATTTTTTCACATATCGATGCTATTGGTCAGTCCCCACTTAGGTATGTTTTTTTTTTACAAGTTATTAACCAATCTAAAGTCTTGAAAATAGCTTGAGTGCAAATCTCTTAACTACATTGAAGCCTTGTCTCTTGTCAAAAGGTTCAACGTGACTTTATTGAACACTGCTGGCAGCAGAGACATCTGTGTCCGTACCATTCTTATCAATGACAGCATAATCTCGTATCTCCCTGCTCCCAAGTCATAAAGTCAGTACAGTATCTCTGATAAAACGTGACTTTGGGAAAATGTTGTGTAAATGTTGGTACACAACAGAATATGATAACAATATAAGGTATAATAACTTTATTATAACTTTAATGATACAATGTTTAAAAACTTAAAAAAAGTTTTTTTTTTTATTTCCTGAAAAATAATGGTTTTGGAGATACGAGGATTCCTAAATATGATATCTAAATACGATATCTAAATACTGATAAACACTGAACAAACACTGGACCACTTCTCATGTGAATTGAGTTCAGGATTTTTCTTGACCTCTCATTGTGTGATCCGTCGTGCATTCTCAGCAGGGCCATGGAGGCGCCAACTCTCACCGCTCTTCCCTCCGAGCTGCTGTTAGACAGACTGCACCCGAACCCCATGTACCAGCGCCTTCCTCTTCTGCTCAATTCCAAACTTCTGGCGCTTGAGTACCCGCGTAACAACATTGAATATGTGCGTGACATCGGAGAAGGGGCCTTCGGACGAGTGTTTCAAGCAAGGTGAGAAAGAAAACTATGCCAAGCTGTGTCTAATGGTACAATCGATAGAAGAAGAAAAAAAACTTTTTGATTATGTGTTAGTTTCTTCACTGTATTGATTTTTATTACACATTCCTGAACAGCTAAAATTATAGCCCTTGTGTAGGAAAAATGTTAAATAATTCACTTTTAATTCCCAATTGATTTTCTTACCAAAGCTCTGTCTCGTACAAATCTAGCATGATAAATAACCTTTCATGTCAAAAGTTGTCCTGTGTGGACATGACACATACACACATACGCAGTACATCAAATGCTGTTTGCATAATCTGTGGCCATGTAATCTGCCTGCAATAGGAAGGCATGCGGTGGGTTCGTGTAGACTCCTGGGAACAGCAGTGTGGGGTGTCAAACTCATAGAGCTCACTCCTGAAATAGATACAGCGATGAGGCTATCATCAGGCATCATATGGGCACTGATGTGAAACTTCCCTGCAGACTTTATCGTGCCAGTAGGCACTGCTTAGGGCACTATTTATAGAGGCTCTGCTGGTATTTACCTTCTCCAGGAACATTCTGGAGACTGAAGCACAGGAAGTGCACTTTTAATGGTATGCTAAGTCCGCGCCTGAATGGCTGCCATTATGACCCAGCAGCAGAGAAAAAGGGCTTCTGTGTTTCTCTCTTACTCTGATTACTTGTGTTCTTCTATATCATGGCCATGTGTAATTGGTTTAAGTAGAGCACACTGTCAAACTATGAGACAAAAAGTGCCTGCTGTTTATCATGGCGCTGAAGCTGTGTTTAACATTATGGTTCACTGTGTGTATACTATCCCTCAGTGAAGGTCTGCGTGTAGTCTAAGCTAAATGTTTTCAGACTGAAAGCATGCTGTAGCTCAGGCTTTTGGACTAAGTAGTAATTCATGCTTTGTTGTGAGAAGGACGTTTATGAGTCAAACATCTATTTGTAGCAATTCTCATTTCTGTGCCTCATTGTTAGGCAAATAAATAATCACATACACTAACCTCTAACTTTACTCTCCTGCCGATGATGTTACAGTTGATTTAGTGACAATTTTCTGTGGCTGGGGTGGATTATCTATTATATTTAATTAACAAATGATCAATGCGGGGGGCACGGTGGTTTAGTGGGTAGCACGTTCGCCTCATACCTCCAGGGTTGGGGGTTCGATTCCCGCCTCCGCCTTGTGTGTGTGGAGTTTGCATTTTCTCCCCGTGCCTCGGGGGTTTCCTCCGGGTACTCCGGTTTTCTCCCCCGGTCCAAAGACATGCATAGTAGGTTGACTGGCATCTCTGGAAAATTGTCCGTAGTGTGTGTGTGAGTGAATGAGTGTGTGTGTGTGCTCTGCGATGGGTTGGCACTCCATCCAGGGTGTATCCTGCCTCGATGCCCGATGACGCCTGAGATAGGCACAGGCTCCCCGTGACCCGAGAAGTTTGGATAAGCGGTAGAAAATGAATGAATGAATGCTGAATGAAATGAAAACGCTAAAAAAGTTCCTTTTCTCGCCTGCCTTTAAGCGAGCAAACCAGTTCCTAGTTAAAGTTTTTTTGTTTGTTTGTATTTCATTGTATATTTTGGAAAACAAATCATAATTTGGATCGAAACAAAATTATTCCTTTATTTGGTGTTTTGATGACGGTACTGGAGTGCCATTGTCTAATGTCACTTCTGCCCACAATCTGACAAGCAGCAATAAATTTACAAATTTAGCTCTAAATTTGACAACAATTTACTACGATTTCCAGTAAAATACTGTAAAACTGTATATAACAAAAATGGGAAACATGTTCACAGTAAAATATGTGAATATGTCATTTAGCTGACGCTTAAAAAATGCAACTCAAAACTGATGTAGCTGATGATCTAAAGGCTAAAGACCGAACGATAGCAGTTTGGCCGTTCTTGGTTTTGAACACATAACCTTATCTGCAAACACTGTCTACTATGGGGCACATTATAGATGGGTGTCATGAGAATTCATGAGTGCAAATATGAAAGAAATTTTTGACCTGTTCTTGTTTGGTGATTGTCCCATAGAGCTCCAGGGTTGTTAACACATGAGGCATTCACTATGGTGGCAGTAAAGATGCTAAAGGAGGAGGCCTCAGCTGACATGCAGAACGACTTCCAGAGAGAGGCAGCTCTCATGGCCGAGTTTGATCACCCCAACATTGTCCGGCTACTGGGTATGTGTGCTAACTCCGTAATTATCTATGAAACACAAATGATGGTTGCCTAAGCTGTATTTGTTTAACCTCCTAAGACCCGAGCTTTGGGTTGGCTTGCATTTTAGATGCAATGTGATGTCCACATATGTGGACACCAGTTCGTAGGAGGTTAAAATGACCTTGTATTGTTTTACAGTATGTCCTTCTCATGACAAGGACAATAGAAAAACAGGCTGTTCAGTTTGGACCCCTGCTGGCTTCCAAATGTGTTATATTCCATGCATCATAGCAATAGCATGAGAGTCACAAGGATACTGTTACAGGATTCAACTTCAGAACTGTATTTAATTATTTTTTTCCCTCTAGGTGTGTGTGCTGTAGGGAAGCCCATGTGTCTAATGTTTGAGTACATGGCGCATGGAGATCTAAATGAGTACCTGCGGCGACGTTCTCCAGTCCAGCAGCGCACTCTGAGCCAGGGAAGTCTGATGTGGCCCAGTTCCCAGTCCTCTGAGCCTGATCCGTGTCCACTCAGCTGCCTGGATCAGCTTTCAGTATCCAAGCAGGTGGCAGCAGGCATGGCGTACCTGTCTGAGCGCAAATTTGTGCACCGGGACTTAGCCACAAGGAACTGCCTTGTTGGTGAGAACCTAGTGGTGAAGATTGCAGACTTTGGCCTGTCGCGGAACATCTACGCAGCTGACTACTACAAAGCGAGTGAGAATGACGCCATTCCTATCCGCTGGATGCCACCCGAATCAATCTTCTATAACCGCTACACTACTGAGTCAGATGTCTGGGCTTATGGAGTGGTGCTCTGGGAGATCTTTTCACATGGTATGCAGCCCTACTATGGAATGGCCCACGAGGAGGTGATATACTATGTCAGGGATGGCCATGTGCTGCTATGCCCAGAACATTGTCCTTTGGAGCTCTATAACCTGATGCGTTTGTGCTGGAGCACCCACCCGAGCGACCGGCCAAGCTTTGCTAGCATTCACCGCATCCTGGAGAGGATGAATAACCAGATGCTTCAGTCTAGCATGAACTGAGGCAATAAACAAATCTACAGCTAAGAAAGCTAAGAAACAATCATTGACAAACAAAGGTATCCACAGATTTATCTCCTCTGAGGTTTCGTGTACTGATAAGGTGCAAACTCTGCCTAACAGTCAAGTGAAATCAAAAGTTAAATACTAAGGAGACACTACGCAGGGTCCAAATGTTTGAGTCCACTACCAATAACTGTTATGAAAAATAAATACAATTTCATTAAACATTTCTTTTCTTCTGATAATTCTACATGGTGATACAGTAGGCAGAGTTGCCACCTCACAGGTCCAGCATCCCCAAATCAGGGTTGTCCAATATTATCTACAAAGGTTAAATGAAGGTGCAGGATTTCATTCCAACTAAGCATGATGTTGCATGATGAAATAATTTTTGCTTTAATAGAATTTAAATCTTTATCGTTTTCTCTATCCGAGCTTGTCTTTGGGTTTATTACCAGCCATTCAAACATACTTTGAGCATGAAATTAAATCGATCTACATATAACAAAAATTGACGAACACTATGTTTTTGTAATATAACATGTTGCTACTTTCATTACTGACATACAAACCTTTATTCTGTAATATTGAATTAAATCTGTGAACACATTATAGGAAATCTAAAATGACTTAATACTGCACAAGTCACAAAATAAAAATCTATTATAATATGATCTGTACTAAATAATGGCATAAGACATTTCACTTGGTAGTGGACTCAAGTTTTTGGACTCCACTGTAGGTCATTGTGAGACACTTGGAATTTGTACAGGAAGTGGTGCAATACCAATGTCTGGACATTGTACTTGTCAACTGGTCATAGCTGAAACACTCCTGTGTCTAAAGATTGAACGATGAAGAAAACTTTTTTACCTTTTTGATATTGTTTATGTTTTTCTTTGTGCATTCTGCCATTACTGAGTTCCTACAAACCGTATTTATTGATTCTATGTATAAAGTAAAGGTATGAAAGGTTAAGTGGAGCACACAGGATATTTGATGATGTTGCAGTATTGCTTGAATAGAGTAGAATATTCCCGAATGGCACATTATCACTTTACTAATGTTTGTGTTTGAACCATTTTTACAACTAACTGACTTTGATTTGGTTTTATTAGCTAATCCTCAACACTAAGTTGTTGTGCCAACTTTGGTTTTTACAGAACCCATGAATTCACTTGAATACTGGATTCTTTGTGTAGAAATCGATACCATGTGTAAAAGATTGCGTTCGGTGTGAAATGGACGGATGTCTAGTCAGACGGTTGTACAGGCTTCGCATTTCATCCCAAAGACTCTCGACTCTGCAGGCATTTAACACAATACAAATGATCATCTTCCTGGAACTATTCAGTTCTAGTATCATTCTGCAAGTATCCATCCAATTGTTCAATGAACTGGATCAGCGTTGATGTTTAGCTCCACCGTGCATTGCAGAAATTGTTTAATGCGTATCAGGGGCCCATATAATGTATACATACATGGAAAACATTCCCACACACCATCATGCCAGTGACATATCACAATTCAATAGGAGTGATCATCATCCAAAAAACTTGGATTCATCCAACCAGGCAACCCACGCCTTATCAGTCCAGATTTGATGCATCTGTTCTCATTGTAGATGTACACTCTTGTTCTGCCCCTGACAACACTGACACCTCCCATGTTTTTTGGCTGCTCTAGTGCATTTGAGACCAGAGAGTCTAGTACGTCATGCCTTCTAGGATGGCATTCTGTACAGCAGTGATGATTTTGCATGGGATTTGCCAGATTGTGGCTCTATTTGTTCAACATTCTGCTCTGACTCCTCTACTCAGATCCAAAAGAGGTTTTCATCTACAGTTAATTTTTTTCTTACCTTATTAATGCATGAAAACCAACAGCCAACTATTGCAACAATCACATTATTTATACCAAGCACGGCAGTCACAAGACATATGACCTGGAACTGTATGAAAGGTACAAATTGTGTGAAGGGGTGATGTACTGTAGTTCACCTTGTGACAGAAATAGTATTGCTTTTCTTTTAATAATATGTTAAATAATAAATTTACATGTTCAAGCTGTATAAACCAACCATTTTGGTATAAAATAAACACAATAAAATAAGTGAAATATAAACGATGTGCATAATGCATTTTTATACTGTTTTGATTCACCAGGTTCATTTATTACACATTATGTTTAGAAACATTTTATTTAGTTGCTAGGTAATTAGTGCCTCATCTTAAAACACTGTATGTGTAACAAACCCATAAAACTCACACTCATACATATATAATACTGCACTGGCTTAATTGTACCTTTTCTTGACACTGGGGTGATCAATGGTGCATCTTTTGTACCTTTACCGTAAATATGTATGTTTCACCTGGAAATATTGATATAGTGTACCTTAAAATGATTTCCGGTAGACAAATAGATTAAGTAAAGATTTAATGGTAAACTACATACTAAAAGATATATACTAGATAAAACATCCCCACTCAAAAGACAAGGAAAATTACAGAAAGTACTTTTTCTTAATGAAACTATATCTCAGTATCTAATACAGACTTAAACCCACAAAAAAAGTGCAAATGTTTCATTAATGTGCTTGAATGTAAAAAAAATAATAAAATAAAATATGTGTCTTTTATATGTAATCCATGTTATATATATAAAAGGAATTTACTAAATCAACACTAACACTAGCTGCTTCTCTGAGTGACAGGTAGGGGGCAGCACTGCATCAGCAGATTTGCTGAGGTTGTTTTTCTAACACACCCACTGAGTGATAAAAAGGATTGTTTTTTTTGCTTTTGGAATATGAATTTCATAGCTTTGTGTGTGTGTGTGTGTGTGTGTGTGTGTGTGTGTGTGTGTGTGTGTGTGTGATAACTAGTATGGTTATGTAATTTTTGTACAGCTAAAATGTAAGGTCGGTTTGAAAACAGCAACTCAAAAGCAATGGCAGAAAATTTGGTCTGTACCTCAAGCGGCTTCAGAAAAAGCATGAGCAGCATCCAAAGTGCGCCAATTTTTCCTGCCAAGAACTTTTGGTTCTGACAGAATGTAAGAGGGGTGAAAGCTGGACTTTATAGACATTGTTCAAACCTTCAACTTTCATTGACCCGCATGACGTTACATTTTTTAAAAAAAAAGTTATAACCTGCATGTTCAGAAAGAGTTTAAAACAAAACCTAAAAGAGGAAATGGGAGTTTTTCTCTACAGCAGTGTAGGGAGGCAACGATGACCTAAAAACTTCCTACAGTAAATTTATCTAATACTAATATGAATCATAGTTAGGTTTGTGCAGTCAGCTGTTGAGAACAGAGCAGTAGGCTGTTTTTAACCCTCCTTAAATTTGTTGTCTTTATTCATATAAACCAAGACTTGAGTCACATATAAACATTCTGACTTGATATAAATAAGGACGAAACTCCAGTCTTTCTTAATGATAACCATTTGCTCAGTGTTTAGTATTGTAATCCGTCATCTGTTATCTGTAATTGACAACAAAACCACCAAGCAGAAGTGTGACATCTTCATAGTCAGAATTCAGTCATAGTTACTGTTATTATCATTTCCATCTGAATATTAGTTCTTGTTTAAATGATGGAAAAACACACAGCTGGTTGTTCAACCATGTACTCAGAAGTGTTCCTTGTTTCGCATGATTCATATAGGATTATAAATACTTCAGATGATCTAAGAGAAATGCATGAGAAATATCTGAACCATTTGCATACCAATATTTCTATATTCAAAGGTGATTTTTTTCTTTTACAGACAAGTTGGTTCATTGTGACTCCTCACCAACCTCAACGTTATAGCGCCATTGGGAATTTACGCTAACTCAGCTATTCCGTCCAGCTTTCTCACTTCATCGTCTGTAAGCGGCTTCGTAATGATTAACATCAATATTTCCATCAATGGCGTCATACGCAAAATCTTGTAGATCTCTAAATAGCTGAGTTTCAACCCATAACTCAACCCAAAATAATTACGTGGCCAATTGAGGTGCTTAGGTCCATTACACAGATTGTGCACCGAGTGAAAAAACTTCCTTTCAAAGCCAGAGTTAAACCTTGTAATACAAAGTCCCTGGAAATGACAGGAAGTATGGCTATCTCTTAGAAAAACTCAAGGAATTCCATGTTCAGTATCAAATATTACTCAAGAGCAACACAAACACGTAGGAATGCCGGATCCAGCTGCTCCGATTTAGGGACTTGACATTTTCCACCAGCAAGTTGTCCTCAGATACTCAGTTGCTCTATATTTCACATACCATGAATTTTCTCCATAATGTGTGGTATGTTTCCTATAGCGAATCCACAAACACAACCAGAGGGTTTCCCTGTCTTTTTCTGTGAGACAATGTTGGAAAGTGGTTGTGCTCAAAATGGTGTAATATCCCTCTCACTCAGCACCCACTGTCTGCTCTGCTTTGGACACAGGAACTTCCTGTCAGTCTGGAGGAAAACTGGAAAACTAAACTGTTTTATTGCCATGGGCAGTCTAGTGAAGGACAAAATGGACATGTGGCCTAAATGTGTCGCCTACAGGCTATGCATTGAACTAGCATTTAACAGCAGTACATTTTGTATACTGTATCTGATATTTCCATCTGTCTTGGTTCAGTATACACGAGTATACATTTACACATTCTTTCTTCATTTTCCAGGAAAAAAGATGCTAATATACAGCAATGTATTAAATGAAGTAGGTGAACATTTTAGTGTCTAAATTTAACTAAAGCAGGAAAGCGTCAGTTAATTTTCTTTTAAACAAGCACCTGATGATTATGATAAAAAAAAATATATATATGTTTGACTCTTTTGTAAAGTATCTGTGCGAACCAGTGCCTTTTTTTAGTCACTTACTATTACCATAAAAGGTGTTTTCTTGGTATTAGATTTCAGACTTTTAGCCTTTTCCTTTTTCAGCTAAAAAAGTTTTATTCTTGGCTGTTGTTGGACGTTTCTGAACATTTTTAGCTGAAGGTTTTTGGTTAACGGATGCTAACTAATGTTAGGTAAGAAATATATACCATACTAGATTTTATTTCACATAACTTTTAAAATAACTTTGCAGGTACCTTTCTGAGTAATTAAGGGCAGTATTTTGAGAACAGCATTGAGATATTACTAATGTTTAGATGGCTTGAAGGACAAAGGCTTTCTGTGGGGCCAGTTAATATCGCAGACTTCAAAATATGGTAATTGTCAATCATTCCAGCTCCATGTGTTGATTGCTTTATTTGCCATTTTACTGAAATAAATGAGACTGTTCTGCTTTTTGGTTATATGTTGTGATAATTTGGTTATATTTTGTGATTTTTTGAGCAGCATACACTCTTGTTCATTTCAGAGCACTTACAGGTCTTAATGTAAAGGTCTGAATTTCAACCTGTGATGTTCTCCAACTCTGGAAAAGACACAACTCAATATTGAAAGTTGATGATATTTCCAATAATAAATAATCAAAAAAAAATTATAAAAAAGGATGAAGAAATCTTTTAGAAATAAAATGTGATATCATACAAGTTTATTTTAAGAAAACTGGCAGGTTGTCACTCATACCATACAGAATTTAGGCTTGACCATGGAAGAAAGAAGTATTTTGGGTGAGATTAAAATCATATGAAATAAACATGAAAACTGTGTGTTTTAGATAAATCATAAAGAGGGAGAGAAATAAACCAACAGTCCATAACTGAGGTTATGGACTACATAACCTCAGTTATGGATACAGCAATATCACCCAATTAGATACAAGGGCTTTTTTTTGGCTATATTCCAGGTAAAGGGCATGGAAATGGCATATCCAAGAAAAATAACCTATTATATCTGTAAAAACTAGTAGGACTTTGCATTGTATGATGTTTTCCTGTAATATTTATTAGCAAAGTTAGTATCCACTGTATTTGAAACCGTTTGCAGTTTCCATCCACTGCTAAACAGGTCTTCACCTAAAATTCATTAATGCAAAATAGTAAATATGTTTACCTCCAAGTTAAACATTTAAAAAATAATTTAAGTGTTAAAGCAGGATACAACTGGGAGCAAAAACAGAGAAAAAGGTCACTTAATCCTTAAAAATAAAGATTCCCTTTTTGACTAACATTGAATATATACATATATTATATACATACTGTACATACAGACCAACATACACTGATCATTTAATTTCTCTTATGTCATGTCATAAGATACATTTCATGGTGCTTATGACTGTGGCACAAGAAAAAATAAATTAGGCCCTGGCTCCTGGACATGAACAATATCACACCATAAACAGGGTTTTCAGGAAATCTGATCTAATCCACTTCTCGTTGACAGTTTATACTAAGACCAGTTTGAGTGTGTGTGTGTGTGTGTGTGTGTGTGTGTGTGTGTGTGTGTGTGTGTGTGTGTGTGTGTGTGTGTGTGTGTGTGTGTGCGAGCGCACTATACTGTTGTTAGCCAAGTAATAGCCATTTATCTGTGAAACCTGGAAGTCCTTAAAAGAAACAAGAAATCCCAAATTATCTTGATTTTAAAAAAAAAAAAAAAAAAAAAGGCATTTGTGACTTTATAATGTGGTGACAGTCCATGAAATTGATTCCCTGAAAAGAAATGGCTCATACATGTAAGTGGTCGTTGATTTAAAAAACAAAACAAAACAAAATAATAAAAAAAAAACATAAAGAGCTACCCAATTCTGAACTAGGAGATACTGAAATGATGCTCAAATGAAACATGAGCACTGTCTGATACTGTTATGGTGGAACACCTAAGAACAATCCATCATGCCACTAAAGCTTTAGATGATTCAAGTTATTTAAGGAATTCTCCTCAGCTCCCATGTGAAAGCTTTTACTACCATTGTTTCTTTCTTTTCTAGATGTCCTTAGCATATATCCAATTACTCTGTATACAAGTGTAGTGAAAAGTCAGTGATGCAACAGACCAAATGAGATACACATCTTCTTCAGATTAGCTGGCAACAAAATTGTGCCATTAATCAGTGGTCTCAGAAGTGCACTGCTTACCTCTATAGTGCAAAAGCCTAAGCGAAAAGGTTAATAGGATTTTTTTTATTAATACTGAGAACAACCCATAACTTACTGGGTAGTACAAAAATCTAAATTCATGGAAAGTTGACCTAACAATTACCAGTTTTGGAAATCATTATTCTACCCTAATCCCTTGCAATGTAATTCTGTCATTAAATACTAAATATATTGTCACTAAAATTAGAACATGTAAAAAAAAATAGGTTTTTTTTTTTTTTTTTTTGGTAATACAAATGCCTCCTGTGTAGCTCTGAGAGCTTTTTCCAGTCCTGGGTTTGATCCCGATAGTGCCAGCTGCGTTCTTCTGCTGTGTTCAGACCACCGAGTGGTCATTATTGTGTGGAGACAGGACTGTGTGGTTGAGGGAGGAAGCTGAGCGATCTGAACCTTCCACTGTACCGTTTATGTTCTCCTGCCTCTGGCAGCACAAGATCTGCTTGAATGTAATGCTCATCTCCTTATCCCGGTAGGAGTAGATGATTGGGTTCATGGCCGAGTTAAACTCAGCTAAGAGGAGGAAGAACTTCTCGAAAGTCAGCACATTGCATTCTTCACAGAAAACGTCAAGCAACAGAAGAACTAAACCAGGCGTCCAGCACACGATAAAAGCACCTGGGGAAGGGAGACAGAATGATATCATTAATTACAAGGAATTTTTTTTTTTGGAAACTAATGTATCATATAACAATCAGATTCCTGCATCATCAGGTAAAAATGCACATTCAGAACATTATTATTCTGAAATATATTTGAAAAGGACACAAAACATAATATGTGGCCTGAAATAAAATATAAGGAATATATATACCTAGTTCTAAAAGGTGACCATTGTTCCTCCCATCATGAAACTACCCCTGTCTGTCATAGCACCATACTTGAAAAAAACTGCTAAATTGTTATCCATGACAACTATTTTGCAAATTCTGAGGTGTCCTTTTAATAAGTGGAACAGGAAGAAACTTTTGTCAGGTTTTATCAAATCCAGAGGTCAGATATTTCTGGGAATATTTCAACATGTCGTTTACATTCTTGCAGCATTCACATAACATCTCCACATTAATATACAGCTCAGAAACACGCTTAACAAATCAGTGACACTGTTTTCAGCTGCCATTTCTCAGTGTGTGTTGAAAAAGGATAAACATTTTGGCTACAGATGTTATTTTGCAATCAAGAGTGATATTCACAAAACGCCTGGTTTTCTTTTAGAGAACACAGCTGTACTTGCGTACTTTACATCACTTGAAAGTTATGTAGAGACTCTCAGGAGTTAGATAAACTGCAAAGGGACGGTTCCATGACTCGGCCACGTTTTGCTCTTTATGAACAAACTCAACAGGAAAGGAATACAGTCTCTAGAGGTAGGGTGGGTGCTTTTGGTACTTTAATTTTATTTGTGTTCAAATACATGCATGCATGTGTGTGTGTGTGTGTGTGTGTGTGTGTGTGTGTGTGTGTGTGTGTGTGTGTGTGTGTGTGTGTGTGTGTGTGTGTGTGTGTGTGTGTGTGCATGCATGGTATGGGAAATAAATGATATATGGATATAGCATTAATATATATGTTGCTGGTGATTAGGCAAAAGAAAAAATTGTAAATTAGCAAGTGTTTCTATTACGTCAGGATTTAGTCAGCATAGAAATATAATTACTATTTAATAATGAGTTACCTGCCTTGTTACACTTCTGTTACACTAATGATACCAATCCATTCCCTGTGTTAATTTGAAATATGATTACGATAACAGGAAATGCTGACAGATGTCGCAGGGCATGTTTTTAGAGCAAATTGTATTTCCTGCTGTTTATTAAATAGTATTACTGTGAGCAATGTGTTTACCGCGAGTGTAAATCCAGACACGATTACATTTGGGCTTTGAGTAGTGAAATGGACCTTGTTATTTTGCAGTAAAGTAAAGTAGACTTTAAAGATAAATCATATCTTCTCTGAAGCTCCAAGTAAAACCTAAATGTTAGTGAACCTTGAAATTAGTACCCCATTGGAATAATACATGATTGTTTTGCTTGAACACCTTTTGAGCAAACTGTCTGTGAATTTGTTTGGATCAGCTTATTAAGACCTAACCTCGGTTTGAGGAAAGAAAAAAAAAAATCTTCTGACACCATGATGTTGTAACATGGAAGCCAACACAGGAGGAGTCTGGTTTGATTTGAGCATCGTTCTTCTCTGGAGACCATCTTTTCCACTTTCAAGCTGAGAATGGATTTATATGTTGGGAACTTCTCAAAGGCTTGCATTGACTCCAAGCAAGACATCATATGTGTTAACACAAAGACTTTGCTGTTCAGGCTCATATAATCCAGGTCGGCAAATTCAAACGTGATATACTACTGCGTTGAATGCTGGTTCTTTCATGGTTCAAGTTGTAATGTTCCATGGTCCTTGACACACATAAATAAGGTTCTGTGTTCCTGTGAAAAGCTTCCTGGCTCACTTCCTATCCATATGCAGCAGTATTGTGGAACAAAATGTCAGTCCTCCAAGACCATGGAACAACCAAAGCTGAGTTTACTACAGACAATGGAAAGCCTCAAATCCATAAAAAACTGCAACTCATATCAGCTTGTATACTGTTAGTAAGTATCAGCATATAAACATAGTAAAGTTTATAACATCTGTAAGGATAAAGTAGGGGGTGAAGACACTATGCTGTAAAAAAAAAAATACAGGTGTGAATGTTAGTGAGGTGTGGAGTCTGGTCTTTGTGTGCCTCGTAACTTGCCTAAATAGACTTCATCATGATTGGTGTGAGAGCTACAGGATGGTAGACAGGAGAGTGTTGACACCTTTGACGCTTTGAGGATTGTTAATGATGATTGTGTTGGTCTTGCAGAGAGGCCTGCTATAAAGAACCGCTTGTGTCAGGGGCTGGGGAGGGGTTACTGTGACCAACAAGACAAAAGCGAACATTGTTAGCGCCATTTTTAAATCATGTTAAATCAGGATTTGCCATGTTTGGATGCCGATGTAGGATCGCAAAGCCATGAGCATTAACAGTAAAGCAACATGTGCCATTGGTGTGAGCCGGTGATGTGAAGTTGTGTTCGTGTTTGCGCTGCTGTGCTAACGTTGCTGTATAACGTTGTATTCAGTGACGTAAGACTTGGCTCTGTGATGGCTCTCTAGCCCATAGAATAGAATTCCCTCGAAAAAAGGCAAACCGGCACCAACACTAGCTCTGAACCAGCACCCGGTTCTTTCTGGTGGAAAGGGGGCAATGGCGGGACAACCCACTAAGAATTCAGCCTTACCAGGCCAGGTGGAAGCTCTGCAGTTTCAATCAAATATGAAATTGCCCCCTTTTTAAATATTTTTTCAAAAAATGTTCCAGTTTCTGTGCGTTATATAGAGCATGCTGGAATGAGTATATGGAGATTTGCAGATGGTCAATTTGCAATCAGATAAAACATCTCTGGGTGATAGCATCAGATCAGAGATTGCTGCAGATCAGATATGATGTAAAAGCAACAGGCTAAAATAAGCGTTTTGGAAATATATTATATTACGATCTGGAAATTCTACATGAAAATCATATCCAGAGAAACAGGGTTCTTGGTTCATCTTTATCGGTTCTCTAACATAAATCATCAGAGATCACAGACCATTACAGAAAAACCAGCATGAGCTCACAGGTGGAAAGAACATTTACATTTATGATATTTGGCAAATGCTCTTAAGTTGAGTGACGTGCATTTATCTCATTTACAGTAAAAAACTAGCATCTAACATCTATGGAAAGACATCCATGACGTGATTCGTTGCAAAAAGCATCAGATGGCTCAAGATGATCATTATATTACTTGTCTAACAGAGAAAAGAGTATGCTTCCTATAGCTTTTTTTTAAGATTTAGAGGCAGTGTTACCATTTGTATGACCATTCTAATATAAGGTTGTGAAAAACACCAAAAATGACCCAGGACAGGGAATTATATAAAACATGCAGGAATAAGTTCAAGGACATTTTAATTCTGGAATCTGATAAAACACCTGGACTTTTGGAGGACATGTGGTCTTCCCTAAAGGCATGTCAACTTGCACTTCAAACCATGTGTAGAAGTCATTCGGTGAATCTGGAAAGAACGCATTGGGCTGTATTTTAAATTTGGTGATGGGCTAAATACCTTACCACATGTAGCATGTGTTACTAGTGTCCAGGACTGGGGCTGTCCTGAGGGCTTTCTTGTTACCTGATGTGAAGCAGCATCACAGGTTTGCAGAAGAACCTCTGCTGAGATGTACAGTATGATGCCAGTCACATCGACTATCTATTTAATTGCCTGGACATTATGCACAGTATACACAGCATGGACACCAATTTGTTAAGCCATTTTTTGTAGACAAGTCAGACATGTAATGATACCATGAAGTAACCATTGACAAGGACCCAAAGTATAACTAAGTATTCAAACAACCAGACTTTTTTGTCTGTTACTCTAGTGCACACGAATGACATCAGAAATTGTGTGGTATTCTTTATAGTCCCAGAGGAATTATAAAATAAACCACTGGCTGACTACAAAGCAGGGGTCATCAAAATCATCTGTTGGAGCTCACGCAAAAGCCCTAGAACTGTCAAGATTGCCCTCATGGTGATAGATCAAAGTGGTATGAGATATGATTTAGAATTTGTCAGCACTCTAACAACAGAAAAATGGGTGAATAGGGTTTTTGGTTTCTCAGAAGGTACTGAATGCAGACATGGATTGAGGAAAGTACAGAGGTGCAGATCAGTAGGAGGGAATAATGAAGTGTCAGTGAGAATTGCAATACCTGTGAAAGTACTTAGCAAACGGCCAGCCATTTGTTGTAAACTACCCCTTCAGACTGTGTCTTTCTGAAAGCATTGCTCAAATTGCTTACATACAGCGGTCAAGAGCGGACTTCAATCACTCTGGGTGATAGCAGCCAAGCTGAGAAATCTGCAGACCAGATATGGTGTGAAAGCAACAGGCTAAAAGAAGAGCTCTGAAAATGTATCTTAATCTTATAAGAATTGGTTCTTGGAAATTATACATTAAAAACATGTCCACAGGAATTACTATTGATTCATAAATCCTCAGAGAGCACTAGATCAACACTACAATAGAAATACCAGTGTGAGCTCATAGGTAGGAAGTAAATAAATAAAAATACAAGATTACATTTAGATGATTTAGTGATTCCATGTGTACAATCATTCTGATATAAGGTTGTGAAAAACACCAGCATGACACAGTGGCTCATTTTCTGGCCAATTCCCATCTTTAAATATGGGAATTTCACTAGTAATACATTTTAGTCAGATTTTTTTTCCCCCTACTCATTTACTTCTCTTTTCATCATTAATTCTAGATAAAATTCCATTAAGAAATTCAGTACTAAAAGCTTCAGAGTGCCCAAGAACCTTGTTATATTTCCTGTCTACTAGAGAACGAAGCATGCTGTCTATAACCTCTTTTTATCAGCTCATTTGTGTTGATATGTGGATTAATCCGTATCTTGGATGCCTGAGACAAGCAGATTTTGTGCTTTTGTGCTTTTACTTTTTTTTTCTTCAGTAGATTCAGTGGGCTAGGGGTTACTTGATTTTTTCTTCATACAATTAGACAGTGGTGTAGTCTAGTTTTTTGTAGTGAGTATACTGTGATTTTCCCCCCCTCCCAGCCTCCCATCCTAGACGCACCCATCCTAGAGCGACACCCCATAGGCACCACCACACTCACTAATGCATAAAATATGCATCTACATGTAATTTAGAGCATTATTAAAGACTGCTTATGTGTTATCAACATTCTAATTTCTTATAAGCAACAAAAGACAGTCAGCTGATAAAACCTGTGCTCCAGGTCCCATATTCATATAACATGAATAAATGAATAAATGTGGCTAAATGTAGCTCTTAAAGGTAAAGTTCAGACAAAAATGAAAATTGTGTTATTTCCTCACCCTCAATTTGTTCCAAAACTGTATAAGTTTCTTTCTTCTGTTTAACACAAAAGATGATATTTTGAAAAATGACACAATTTTCATTTTTGGGTGAACTTTATACCTTTAAGAGCTACATTTAGCCTCAAATGTTATATGAATATGGGACATGGAGCACAGGTTTTATCAGCTGTCAATTTTCAATATACATTTAAGAGTGAACAATAAACATTTGTTCAGTTTTATCATCAACACTCTTTCATTGCAGAATATTATGAAGTGAATGAACTGGTAGTTTACAAAGCTTTCCAAATACATTTGTACTCGTGCTGTGGGTGAAATGTCAGTTTGAGTCTGCTTTCGTTTCATATCTTCTTTTATATTAGTTAGTTAATTTCTAATTTGCGCCAAAAAAACACCACCAAGCAACTAATTTTCCTCCTTGGTAGGTGACGTCAGATCAGGTCACAGCCCACAGAAGCCCCAATGGTCCAAAAACGTTAGTGATTCGCAATCACAACCACAGTCTGTGTTCGCAACACGAACGGGGTGAATTTATGAATGAAAGTTCTGTCACAAAACGATATTGTTACGTATCCTCACGCTTTTTAAGTGGGTATACGGAAATCCTTGGCCTTTCCTAGTGGGTATACGGCGTATACCTGCGTATCACGTAGACTACACCACTGCAATTAGAAAATAATTAGAGAAAGAATATGGTTAGCGTAGCTCCAGTGACTTCTGCAAAACTTTACATTTATGGTGTGTGTTTTTATACATTTGCTGCATGATTGCACTTAACTTGCCATATCTTATTATGTTATGGTAGCTACCAATTTTTTTTCCAAAGCAAAACCATAACCCAGGACTGGGCAACACAGCTATCACTTGCCCGGTGTGTTAGCTAATGGATTTTTGAGTAGTCCACCCTGAGACCTGGAAGGCAATCCACACTTCAGAGTGTTGAAGTCGCTTCAATCGTTTTTATGTGTATTTCAACATTAATCTTCAGATTATCTGCAAAAACCACCTTCATATGTTTGCACAGAAGTCGACATTTAAATATATCCAATACCCCATACATTTTTAGTTACTTAATGTTGACCAAATGACCCAAGCATGTTTGTTTGTGGGGAAACCCTGGGACCGCAGGACTAGAACAGAGAGATTCTTGTTCACAAATCTCTATTAACACAGGATGGTTGTGCAGCGGGAACCTCACAGCTCTGGGGCTCAATCCTAAATGTAAATGTGTGTGCGTATGTGTGTGAAGGTGTGCTGATGTGGACTGTGAGGATGATCAGGATTAATCCAAAACCCCTCGATGGACTAATTCTTCTAAGACAGTTGCAAGAAGGATTTAAATAAAAGCATAAGATTTAAAGCATAACTTATTAACTGATTAACCAAATATTAAACAAAAGTTTATTTTAATGTACGTGATATGTTAATATCCAACAGCTAATTAACATTTACTCTTCTTTTTTTTACTGTGGATGTGTCTTTAAAGGTGGTCTAATGGATGGACATGAAGTGCATTATGTACACAAATAAAATTATTATATTTTTTTTAAATAAACATATATACTTGAAAATACGTTTAGGCACGGTGGATTAGCGTTTAGCATGTTTGCCTCACACCTCCTGGGTTAGGGTTGGTTTCCTGTCTCCATCCTTCAGGGGTTCCACCAGATACTCTTGTTTTCTCACTTAGTCCAAAGTCATGCATGGTGGGCTGACTGCCATCTCTAAATTGCTGTAGTGTGTGTGAGTGTTTGTGTGTGATTTTGTGTGATTGTGTGTATGACTGTGGCACCACATGCAGGGTGTCCAGTTAAATTCTTAGCATGTTTGTATGGATTCTCCAGTTTCCTTCCGCCTCTCAAAAACATGGAAGTACGTGAACTTGTTTAGTGGATCGGCCTTGACCCTGACCAAGCAATTGCTGAAGCTGAATGAATCCATATTTATGTAAAATAAACAATGATGTAGCCTTGTCAGACTTTTTTTAAACTTCAGGAAGGTTTCACTTTCCAAGTTTAATGTGGCACGAGTGCATAACATGGCTGATGTCAATGCTCTGTGTTCTGTCAGTGGGACTATACAATTTCAGGTAAATAAATATTTAATACAAATATTGAACGATGCATTTAAAGGGACTTGACAGTTCTAAGAGCAGTCTAAGTAACATTATACTTCAGTCTTGACAATCATGAGGTCTTCTAAAGATCAGCTTATACTTGAGAAATGTGAGACTTTGAAGCAGTGGAAATGTGGTAATGAGCTGCTCTACATGGAGCTGAATGAAGAATGGCTGAGCGTTCTGAGCCGTCGCTGGCTGCATTCATTTAACATCTACATAACTTTCATATGGCTCTAAGCCACAAACACACAGACACACAGACACACAGACACACACACACACACACACACACACAGCTACATTATAATGGTATTAGAGCGCTCTTATCTGAGGAGTGCCAGCACTACCTAAGAACCGTATCAGTTCCTGTCCTGCTCTACTGCTCTGCACTTTCCCCAGAGCCTCATGTTGAGCCCCATACGTTTTTAACAACAACATCACTGTTTCCTGCTGGCTCTGGGTCTCTGAGCCCTGAGTGAGGTTCTTTCTCTGAGGTTGGCTGGGGTAAAGCAGCAAGGCATGACGCTAACACAGTGCAAGGCAAACACTGGAACTGGCGACAAGATCGGGGGACCACAGACCTTTAGCTGTATACCACTCAACGACTGCATTGTTCTGTCACTCATGTGCTGGCACGACTGTATAATAAGATAACATACTTGTTTGAAGCATGACCTATGGGCATAGGTATAAATAAGAAGAAAAAAAAATCAAAGTTATATTTTAAAAGTTTGAAAATAATTAAATTGTAAAAGTCCAATGTAGGCAAACAAAATAAAAAAATTTTATGCAGACTTTGATGAAGCAATCTCTTATTTATTTAAAATTTATTATTAAAAATATTTACTATCCTAACTCAGCTAATCAACACTATATAAACATCTACCCAAAATCTGTCAAGGTTCAGCGTTGCCAAAAACAAACAGGAATAAAGAGTAAACAATTGAATTTAGTAACATTATTATTATTATTATTATTATTATTATTATTATTAGTAGTAGTAGTAGTAGTAGTAGTAGTAGTAGTAGTATTGTTATTATGTTATGTTATGTTAATACACAACTACAAATAATATTTAAAACAGTGAGAAAACTATATTTTTAATATTAATTGAAAAATGTAATAATATTTCTTAATCTTTTTCTAAACAAAATGAATGTTCTGTGTCTACATTAACATAACACTTAAAAACTACAATGTAATAAATGTGAATTATGAAATAAATGTCTTTTTTTGTATTTAAAAAGCTACTATATATATATATATATATATATATATATATATATATATATATATATATATATATATGTATATGTATACATATACATATACATATATATATATATATATATATATATATATATATATATATATATATATATATATATATATATATATATATATATGTAAGGTAATATAATATCTATTATACCTCCAAATATCCAAACATAATTTATCACAATTTAAAATATCAAATTGGGTCTCATGTTATTAAACATTGTGTTGTGAAAAAGATTTTCTTTTTACAAAATGTAGAATTCTTCAGGTGTGATGTATCAGACCTGTATGTCTAAACATCTTTATGAAGTTCACAGGATAAGCATTAAGTAGAATGAGGACACTGAATTGAACAGTTAAACACAGACAAGGTCACAGTTCAGCAGGAAGCATGCACATGGAAATCTTTGCACAGTGTACGGTGAGAACTGCCATGAAGGATGATAAAGACACCCCAAGGACAAATCTCTATGACAATGTGATAAAATGACAATGCAGTGACCAAAAGATGGCTCCATAAAAATGATATTATTAGCAGAATTCTAATGCTTTGTGGAAGATGCTATTTAAAATCTAAAATTAGGCACTTTTTTCTCACCAGGGATTTTACTTTCTACTGAGGAGAATTTTACCTTCTGAATATTACCTGCAACTCAATAGTTTATTTTACTACAAATTTCAGTGCTTTTCAGTCTTTCAGAACATCCAGGACAGCAGTCATTTTGTCATACAGTACTTTCAATATTCTATTGATAATTTTTAGTACTGAATATGTGCAGTATCTCCAGTTATACCTCTTTATGACAACACAACTATTTACATCTTTTTATACATGTCTAAACTTTATTGTATATACGTGCTCAAAGCACTTTGTAGGCACATGATAGTAAACATGAAACATGAAACTTGTAAGTTAGCTAATATGGGTTTGAAGTAATTAGTAAAAATGATGAGAGAAAAAAACGATAATCAAGGTAAATTTGTACATTTTCAAGTGTTAAATTTCCAAAAGTAAAGCTACCAATGCTTTTTTTGAATCCATATTTAGCTAATCTCTCACAATTTCCATATCAATTGTGGCTAGTTCTAATAATGCAGTGAGCTGTTAGCCTAGCCTTTCTTAAATGTGACTAGAAAAAATAAGGAAAACAAACACAGAAAAATGGTGACAAATATTTCTCAGAGCACCATTAAATGAATGCAGGATGAAGAGATTAAAATGGTAATCATAAAATTTGTTGGAAAACCGTTTACTTGGCTTTGGTTCAGTTCCCATGAAATTGGGACAAAATACAAATTCTAACTGATTGCACAGGATTTTGTATGAATGGTGTAGTACTAGTTTGGCTGCTAATGTTTTTTCCTTATCCAAACATTAAACGTTTGGCATCAATTGTATAAATATGAACACCTACTAATTAAATTTTAGGCAAACCTACTGAAAACTGGCATAACTGGTGAGTGAAAAGAGACACTTACCAAGGACAATCACTACTGTCTTCAGCAAGCTCATCATGGTGTCTCTGTTGCGCCTCTGACCTGAACTGTGGCGCGACATTCTCATGGTGCGCTGGCGGACATACATGAATATGTGGGCATAAAGCACTACCATGACCACAAAGGTCACCAGGTTGAAGATGGCCCAGAAGACGAGGTACGAATTACTGTAGAGTGGCGCCATATTGGAGCAGGTTTTGATAGCACAGATACAGTTCCAGCCCACACTTGGGATGGCACCCATGACAATCGACATAGTCCAGATGATTACGATAACAACAACCACACGTCGGTTGCTCATGCGGGTATGAAGTTGCATGCGGAAGACTGTTATGTGGCGCTCGATGGCGATGGCTAGCAAGTTGGCTACAGAGGCCGTCAGGCTTGTGTCGATCAGACCCTGGCGTAGTAACCATGTACTGACAGTTAGCCGGCGTGTGTTGGGCCCAGTGTTGAACATCAAATAAAAATAAGCAAGTCCGGCAAAAAAATCTGCTGCTGCTAGGTTAGCCATGAGATAATAGATGGGAAAATGAAATCTGCGGTTGATGTAAATGGCCACCATCACCAGGAGGTTAGCAAGCATGATAAAGATGCATACTGTAAGCCCAAGTCCCATCACCAGTTTGCTGACTGTATTCCACTCCTTGGCCAGGTACTTTCCACTTTCGTTGTAAAAGAAGGCAATGCTTTCATTGTAGTAACACTGTCCATCCATCTTGAAAGTTATACTTCTGTAAAAAAAACAAAACAAACAGACTATTTAGAGTCAGTTCACGTTTTTATTGAAATTAAAGTGCCATTGAAATGGACTGAAAACCAAGCCTTGGCCAAGACTCAAGATTTTGGAAAGAGGAATGAATGCAAAGACACACACAAAGTGGACGAGTACAGACAAATTTCACAGTTTCCCTGGAAATTTTACCCGGAAAATGGAATTAAGTATATCTGCAAGACACACTTTTATCATTTGAAAAAAAAACCCAAAACAAAACAGTGGCTTATTTGTGCGCACAGCACCAAGAGGGCCATAAAACACCAATTTTAATTTCATGGGGACTTTCATGGTGACTAACATCATATAAGAGTTCTTATAAAGATCTGGATGTTATAAACTAGTGCTTTTGGATTATTCATGAATAATGTGCTTCAGTAAAATCTTTTTCAGTGATTTAAGCTCATACTGTAAAATCCATTCTGAAAGACACTGGACTACAGTTGGGCATTTTAAAAAAGCTTGCATTATTCAGCATCTACAGAGACCACGAACAAACACTGTTGAACCCTGGGTTATAAAATGAACTCAGATGGATATTAAACAGACACAAACATTTTGGCATCTGCACAAATTCTCCTCAATGCATGAGGAAATTTTCTTCAAATGTATGCCTCGTTCTATATTGAAAATAAAGAAAGAGATGACTAACCTAACAAGCTTCAACAAAGAAGCAAACCAAAAAGTGGAGGCTTGTGAAGATGCAGAAAAGTCATCGCTCTGTTACTGTTACACTTTTTTAAACTATTAGTCTCATCATTGCTAAAACTCCATTGAATTAGCTGACACTCTTTTCCAAAACACCTCACACAGGAAATGTGTTCATGTAATTTAAGCATTGAATGGATCTGTTGGGGATTTTTCCTTTCCTTTCCTTTTTAAGATAAGACACTTGAATTGATTTACACTACATTGCCAAATGTTTGTGGACATCTGACCGTAGCACTCATACTTCCTTTTTGTAGATTACATTTCACAATGATTCCCCATTTTCTGTTACTAGAGTTTGGAGCATAGCTGTGGGGATTTGTGTTCATCCAGCCACAAGGGCATCAGTGATGTCAAGCACTGATGTGGATGTTGGGGTCCAGTCAGCATTCTAGTTCATACCAAAGGTGTTCAGTGAGGTTGAACTCAGAGTTCTTGTGTTCTTCTATGCCAAATTTAGCAACCATGTCTTCATGGCACTTGCTTTGTGCACAAGAGCTTTGCCATGCTAGAAAAGTTTTGGACCTCACAGTTTAAGGAAAGGAAACCCCATTCTCTATGATTGTGTGCTTCTCATTTTTTGGAAACAGTCTGAAGGAGAACCACATATTACATTTAACAGACACCCTAATACAGGATGGCTTACATTTTTATTTCACTTTATACAACTGAGAGTTAAGGGCCTCGATCAGGGGGCCAACATCGGCATCATGGTGGACCTGGGATTTGAACTCATAACCTTTTAGACTACTGATTTTAATTAAACTTTTGTGAATTTGCATCATGTATATTGTATCAGTAGTCCAACAAATGAACCACTAAGCTACCACATCCCCCATATGGGTGTGATATTCAGTGTCTACATAATCAAACAAAGCATTAAAAATGTTATATACAGGATACAAATATACATGATGCAAATTCACAAAAGATTAAAGTAAAGTGAGTTCACTGAGAGGTTTTTCTTAAATCTGCTTTATTTATTTATTTATTTACAATTCTTTTTTTTAAATCACTACTATTAAGCCCCTACTACTAAGCTACTACACAAATTCTTTGTCTATCACATAAACCGTTTCACACTCATCTTTGTCTGTTATCAGCTGTTTAGAACTAAAAAGTCAAGTAAAAGTCAATGACTTTTTTTTCTCCACTGCCTTTTTTTTGTGTAGCCTCAGTAGTGCTGGTGAAACAGATGCTGTCATTGTATGTACGTTTGATCGTTCAGCCTCTGGCTTGTGATTTCATTGAGCTGAAACCTCTGAACAGAACACAGTTTGTGCTTTAATATCTGTGAACTTCCTTTTGCTTTCAACAAATGAGTGTTAGGAGAAAGAGTATGTGTCTGTCCATCCTACCCCCCCACCCCCACCCACCCCTCCATCACACTGACGAGACCACCCAGCACTGTGGTAAACCGCAGCTTTAGAATTATCACAGGATCCATTCTGTATGGATAAATAGACACTGAAGTAAAATGCTACCAGGCCTGTATATCAGCTTAATAATTTTAAAGCTGTATGTGTCATTATTGCTATGAACCATCCGTGACCTACAATTGGTGTTAGATTAGTGTATAAACTGATAAAAACATTACATCCTCATAGGCGTTAATAGTATGAATACCAAATTGAGTCAGCAAGGAGGGTTCTAATATTTTCTCTGGAGGATAATCTGCATCTCATCATGTCCTTAATCATTCCACAATGTGCTTCCAAAGTCATATCTAATGCTAAAGCTAAAGCTAGCTAAAATAGTTATAGACAAATATCAGTTGGCTGACTTAATTATATATAACCCTGTCAGTGACATCCATAGTTTTGCAAACATTTTTACAATTTTATCTGATGATTTACAGAGATACAAATAAACATGAGTTGCTTTTATATGTTTAGTTTTCTGCTGAAAAATCTAGCTTGTTTTTTTTTTGGGGACAAAAATCAAACAACCATTTGTAAATTCATTTTGTGACATGATAATAGAACAAATTGGGTGGTTTAGTAAAATGGTCATGAAAAAAGGATTTAAAACACATTACTGAAATTCCATGGCTATGTGTCAATTTATTGTGAAACATACTGTACAAGACTAGAACCTTGGGCTGAAATAAAACGTGCAAGAGTGTAAACTGTATAAAGTGTAAGGGCTGCGGTAGAACATTGTTGTTAATAATTATTGCAAGACCTTGCCAATGAGTCCTCTGGCCAACTCCCAAATGCAATATTGAATGCTGTGATGAGCCTGAACAATCTCAGATGCAACACATAAGTGTTCCTGTATGTGGAAAAATCATGTCATTGACGTGATCCAACAAATGGAAATAATTTGGTGAAAATCAGGCAGGCCGTGTCACATCAATAGTTTAATATACTTCAAGGCTTATTGTAATTACAATTTATGAACATGACCACAGTATGATATCGTTTCCAGGTCACGCATACATTATCTACTTCCACTTATCTATGCACATTGTTAAAAATAATAACCCCTGTATCCCCTGTATGTTAGCTATTTAATATCCTTAAGCATGTTCTGAAACCTAACACCAACAAGAGGAAGTCAGTATGGGCAGTCAAGAGTTGGCATGCAACACTAAGCACAGGCATCTTCTCAAAATGTTCTCGCTCTCCGTCAGGTTGTGAGAAAGCAAAAGGCACAAAGCTCGAACCGTTTGAGAACACAATGAGGCCATTGTTCAGGACACAGGCAGTAAAAAGTAACAGAAAAGTATTTCACAATGAATAAATTGTGTGGACGACCCTGGTGAGGCAGCGCACGTTAGCGAATTTCAAATAAAAATATGTGTTTAATTTACCAGGCTAATTAAATACGTCATTTAAAGGAAGTTCGAAATCTGCATGGAGTTTTTTGCAATGGCTGTTAGTTTGGGACTCCACAGCTATATGAATACTGACCAAGTGATTAAAAAGCTGTAGGAATACACAAATACACCTCAAAAAACAGGAATTCTTTTTCCATTTTGAGCACAAACATTGCCTGCAACTTCATATGATTAAAATGATTTTTCTCATGCTATACCTTTATGTAAGAAAATTAAAATACAACTAGACAACCAGCAATGAATCTAAGTCATTTCAGAGATGTGGAAAAACTGTTGGATTATTTTTGGCTGAGCTACTTGCGTAATTCCATGCTAGTGCAAAGAAGTAAAACGCAAGTATCTTTATGTGTGTGCAGACTATGGAAAACTGTCAAAGGTCCACTGTTGCTGAGTTCTAGCAAAAAAAAACCTCAACCAACAATAAAAAAAACATATAGGATATAAACCAAATATAGGATTTTTCTTGCTTTCAAATACTAGAAAATGGGTGTTGTATAGCATATGTGAAGCATATTTCATCTAAACATCATCAGGGCTCTCAAGTTTTGAAGACCCCCCCCCCCCCCCCCCACAGTAGACACAGTATTTGTTTAATTTCCATTTATTAATTTGTGTGCGCACGTGTGTGTGTGTGTGTGTGTGTGTGTGTGTGTGTGTGTGTGTGTGTGTGTGTGTGTGTGAGTGTGAGAGAGAGAGAGAGAGAGAGAGAGAGAGAGAGAGAGAGAGAGAGAGAGAGAGACACTATGACTGGTGGTGTTTATTGTAAGTGTTTGTTGCCATTTTGGACTCCTTTATCATTTGTAATGTTGCTAATTTAAAACAGTTCGGCTCAAGCCCAGCCATTTTTAGTGTCATGATTGAGGACAATGTTTCAAACCGACCATCGAAAATACCCTCTCTAATGAATGTTTTTTTTCCATTGGTTGTTGCGTTAAATCTTAACCAGATAGTGCTATTTTCTGATTGGCTATTGTGTAGCGTCTTTTTTTGTTTTGCTGATAAGTGTCAGGCTCGACTAAGAACTGAGACGCGTTTGATTCCTGCCCGGTTCCATAGAGACAGCGGTGCGGACTGATACATTTTCGGTGCTACGGTTTATTAAATATATGATAAATAGTCAAAAAGTTTTTCTGCATGAGAAATACGATGTGTGGCGGGAGAGCATGACAAAAGACCAAAATGCGTCACTCTCAATGCGTGACACTTGACAGCCCTGCATCATGGACACAACAACATGTCTTAACATGACTGAAATCTTGCTAGTGAAGTGCGATTTCCTCACACAGTGAATATCATGATATGATTGTTCATTTGTGGGTTAGCTACCTACCCTACTGAAATGGAATTAAGCTTCATTTATTCGGTTTGTAATCAGACACTGACAGTCAAATGATCTGTTTTGCTAGCGCACTGCTATAAGTTTACTTTCACAAAATGAAAACATTTTAGTTAAATAAAAGTCAAACAGAAAAAATCTGAATTTCCCCATGTTGAGTGTTTTCCCAGGTCACAACACACTTTGTACCTTTAATAAACATAGAAAGTGTTAATATTTCTTTGCCCCAAAGTAACATACTGTAGGGCTCTTTCCATGAAGAAATGACAAGAACTAAAATACCATCGTTAATTAGATACCTTATTAAATTTTCTCCAGTTTGTCATGAAAAACTCTTTTAAAAAAAAACATTTTCACGGCAAGAACTTTTCCTGAGCCCAGAAGAAGCTTTTGTCATTTCTGTTATTTTACAGAACAATCACGTTCTCTCTAGTGTCATGACCTCAAAACATTTAGTACAATACTAGACCTTAATCTGGGCCAATAGTCAATTTGACTCATTCAGAATTTCCAAAAAACTAGCAAAATAGATGCTCAACCTGAAACATCTCCACAGAAAGATGAGTCTCCTCACTCCAGAATTTAGCAAGTAACATCAGTTCAACATTTTCAACAAAGGAGCCCTTCTTAACTTGAATGAGTCATGCTGTATATAGAAGTATTGGCTCTAAATTTAGCAATACACAGATTTACTAGCGTGTTAATTCAATAACATCATAGCAACTTGCAGGCATGGATGGGCCATGAGTGTTTTTTATCCATACTTTGTAGCTTAAATACACAAATACAAAAACGATATAGTTTGAAGTTAACATAATGGTTAATTCAGTGGTATAAATAGGGTACTACTGTTATCTATATTTTCACCTTAGCCAGAAGTACATCTTGAATAAGTGAGAATAAGGAGAGACTTATAGATCAAATCTTAGGACAAGCTCCAGCTAGCAGAATTCCTGATAATTTCCTGCCAATGTTTATGTGCCTGACAAGTGATCCTACACTGATTTCCCATTAAATATCTCAGCAGATAGAAGATAGATCCTCAGTTCACAACCAGTTTTGTGCATTTATATACTACTGGGTAGGTCAGACAGAAGGAATTCAGCATACAATGTTTTAAGATTGAAATAAGATAAGAAAACAAATGATTTGAGCAAGACAGAGCAGAAAACTGTTAAACCCAATTCCTGCCCCACATCCACATGTTTACTTCAATGTTATTTGTACTTTCATTTTCTTTTTTGCATACTCAGTGCTTGCTCAGGGAGAAAGTCAGCCAATCATTTTCCACTACTCCATGATGACCTCTTACTCAGCAGTATAACTGTGGAATTATTTTCAAACACAACAGTAACCCTGTGAGTAATATCGCTGTATCACAATCATACAGCAACAGATACTCCAGGAGCATTTATTGTTTAAAAGCAAACACACTTTGGACTGCTCTTAAAAATAATTACACAGTATGTGCTGTGTGAGACGTTGGTTTCAAATCATCCGTCATAATGACTAGATTTATTCTGTGTTATACCACAGTGCTGGTGAAAAAAAAAAGGTAAAAATGGTTTCTTTAATGTTCTTTATTATGGAAAAAAAATTGGTATAAAGCTCTGGTATAAGTGGAATAAAATGCAAAAGGTGCTGTTATTATAATATAATCAAATTAATTGTGGTATAATTATCTCTGATCCACAGCTCCATCACTGATTTGTTTTTTCCTATAACAACATGCCTTTAAGCTCTGTACTCCTATGCATTAATTGTTATTGTAAGAATATTAAGAGATGAATTGAAAGTTTATCAGACATTACATCACTATAGAAACAAAAAATGATGCAAAACAAAAAAGTATAAATAAACCCAAACCTCAAGTTTCCTGTGTTGACTGAGAGACCATGCTAAAATAACAATGAGTATTTTTAAAAAGGTTTTTGCTTCATGACCTGAAACTAAAAAGAGAAACCATGCACACATGTGGATGTGCAGACCCACATGCTTCTAATGTGTCACTGCACAGAACAAGCATTTATCAGTTACAAGCAAGTCTTAAACCACTTAAGGAAACAAAATGCTCCTTTCCTGAACCATTAAAAATGTCTTCAGATATTATACACAGTCAATCTAGTGGAATGTACATCAGGATTGTTAATACACCCAGTAAAGTGTTGATTCATGCCAGTCTAGGATTCCTTTGTATTGACAGATCTAGTTTAAGTGCCAGACAAATAAAATTGAAGCAAGCTGTGAAAAACTGTTTTTCTACTTGGGCTCCAGACGTTCAACATCACACGAAAACAATGATATCTGCATGGACCTTCACTGATAGAAAAGATTCCACATTAACATTAACACTGAATTTCACTTAGTATCTGCATAATTAACAAAAACGTCATTGGCTGACTAATGAAATTTGCGTGTGTCTGTATCCTTTGTTTATTGCTTTTTGGACAGATAACCACCCACTGACATCTGCCTTACAAATAAACGAGTGTATGTGTAGCATGTGTCAGCCTTCTACAACGTGGCTGTCCTTCTTTACCATGTGATGAGTAGAAACTTGTCAGAAAAACAAAAAACATCTTACAACAATCACTTCACATTCAAATAAAGAACTCTTAGTGCCACTATGGGTGTGATTTGGTATCATATAAAAACGGATTAGGAGATCAGAGACGAAAGAATGACTATAGGATAAAAAATATATACTGGTATCAGAAAAAAATACAGTATATGGCAAAATGTTTGTGCACAGCTGACCATCACACTTCGCTGGGTCTTCCTCAAACTGAAAATTTCATATATCCACAAACCTTTGGTCCTGTAGAGTATCGGTGCAAGAATGGAAAATCAAAGAATTGCAAGACGATTTAAAGTTATAATAAATGTCACAAGAAAATCTGATTCACATATCAAAATGTATAGCTTGACTGACCTGCATATATACATTTACAAGAAATGTGTAATCTTTAATTATGCACTAATCTTCCTTTAAAACTTTATTCGGTCCCATCTTGGTTGTCATTTTATGAAGTTATTATAAAGTAGCACAGGATGTGGCATTAACACATAACCTTAGAGATGCTATTACAGGAAGTCTTGATATATGGCAACTTGCATCAAGCAGTACTATAACAAATAATACTGTTTGGACTTATCAGCCATTATCATCACCACATAGCTCCCACACATTCCAAATCCAAATCCCAAATTTAGCCATAAAGATCACAATAAACTGGTTTATTTATACCCAGCTGACAAAGGCAACACACACGGAGACCACATAATAAAACAAACCATTTACTGTGGCAGGTTGTGACTACATGGCCTGGCCCTTAGGGACTCATTTTTTTTTAAAGCACACCACTCCTTTAATTGAAGGGCACTAAACACATTTCATTTTTCCAGTCAGCACAGTACAGGAAGGGCAGGACAGTTGCACCCTACCTAACCTGAGAGATGACAATGAAATGTGTTCGTGTTTTTTTTGTTTTTCTTTTCCTGTCTAGCTAACACCAGCCCATTTTTTTCATTAAAACGATTCTTGGCAACTAAAAATGGCATCATTATTAAAGCACACAATGAATACAATAGATCATTTTTATTTATTGCAGAAGCTCTATATAGAATTGTGCCTGTAACTATAAGAACTTTGTCGGAGATTAATTCAACTTTCATGATGTAATGGCTGTGAATGTACTCTTAGTGATCTTTAAGCTGCTTACTTACATAGTAGGCGATGTTTATAGAAGTCTCCATGCAATTCTGCTAAATTGCAAACACACATTGAAATCACTATGTTTTCCGGCAAAGCAAAAAAAAAAAAACTGAAATGACTACGTACCCATAAAGATCTACTCATTAGACATATCTAAATTAAAATGTCAGTCCTTCACTTAGGTCTCCACCTACTTGTAAAGTGAAAGGGTTTGGGTTTAAGAGTCTCTAATGAAGCTAGCCTGCCTTTTTTTAACATAAGAACCATGTCTCTGGATTTCATTGGAAGTGCATCTGTGGTGCATTAATCAAAAGATGAGATACTATGTACTTCATAAAAAGATGAAGGCGAGCTTAGCCTTGATGTAATTATAGTTACTATTGTGACCAGATGACACAAATAAAACCAATAAGCAATGATAACAGGTCTTGGATAAATGCTCAAAGAGAGACTAAAAATATGCAGGGGGTGGCACAGGGAGGGAAGCAGGTACCAAACTGTACTTTTCCTTGTTGCTGGGGTGGTGCCATCAATGGTTCATATTTTATGTCATGAGTGTGTATCTTTAACTTAGGAAGGTTTATTTAGTGAGCCTTTAATTATCTCACACAGTAATACTTTAAAGCTACACCAGTAATACTTAAGGTCCAATTATCAACCTTAAATATAATATAAATACACACTATAGTCACTTTTCCAGGAAAGATACATACTGAAAATGCAAAAGATGAAGGGATACTACAAGGAATGAAGGAAAAGTAGTTCCAAGAATGTAAAAAAGTCCTGACCAGACCAATCCAGGCCTTAAAATATATCTCAGATGTCTAATTATTGTATTCTAATGTAGTTTGTATTATTGATCAGCATTTTATCAATGACTAGCATTTTTTTATAAAATCCCCTGAGCACTAAGATACAAACTTGGCATGAATAATAATCTTATACTTGTAGATTTGAAATAACATTATACTCCAATACTATGCCTATCTCCAGTAATATTAATATTGTATTGTAGTTCTAATGTGAATATGCAAGTTTCTGCTGTATCACATGTGACGCTGCTGTTTGGAGGCGTGGTTATAGAAGCCAAGACGTTACTAAGCAACTACTTCAAAGCAGCTAGATCAATGTGTCCATCTGTTGGAATGGCCTTGAACTTGAATGTATGCTAATAATAATAAAAATAAATAAATAAATAAATAATAAAACTAATACCACAAATAAATAAATAAATAAATAAATAAATAAATAAATAATTTTAGCAAATATATGTAATGTCAAAAATAATAGTAATTATTATAAAATACATTATAAAAAAAGTGGTTCCGATCAAATGTATATTATATTACTAAATTGAGCAATCGAGTTTTTAATTAAAAAATTAAATAAAAAAAAAAGGAAGGTCAGAAGTACAGGAATATGGGTGTATGCATGTGGACGTGTCTCAAGAGGGATGTGGTGGAGTGCAGCCCTCCACCCAGAAGGGCGCTACATTACTCTATGGAAGGCGGGTACACTGGGCTTGGTCCAAACCCAGTCCTCATGGTTCAGTTTACTATCACGCTAAGCGAGTCTGCCCTGCCTTACACAATAGCAATAAGAATTTAAAACTGAAAAAAAAAAATGCAAAAACCTGTTTATTCCAAGTTTAGCCCTGAAGTCTTTTGCGTAATAGTTTTATATACATTTTTTGTATTTTGTATTTTTAATCTTTTTTGAGAATAACACTGTTTACAACAGGACATTTTGGCGTTTCATCAAAACATCTGGGGAAACACATTGAAGATGTGATGCTGAAGCGCTTTGTTCATTAAGTTCACCGCAGGAGAGCTGGAATGACGCTCAGCAGCACAAACTGCGTCCCAAAACATCCGACCTTATTTATTCATTGTTTTAATATGTACAGGAACCTCTGCTCTGACAACCTATGCTGTCATTAGTGAGTGATAAACATTTTAAGCCTGACATAATCACTGTTAGAGAGTGTAATAAATAAGACTTCGTTTTTGTGCATCTCTCTCTCTCTCTCTCTCTCTCTCTCTCTCTCTCTCTCTCTCTCTCTCTCTCTCTCTCTCTCTCTCTCTCTCTCTCTCTCTCTCCGTGTGTGCCACGCGTTATCACCACCACAGCCCGGAGGTTGGACTGTACTCCTCTACCCTGGCCACTCAACAGTTTATTTTACACCCACAATAAAAGGAAAAGGTTCCTGGAACATCATTTATGTGTAGTTGTTTTTATTTTAGGTTGTAAAAGTGCTTCCAGGAATCTTGCTACAGAGATTCTTGAACCACGAATAATTCCAAAATGAACCTCACTTTCCACTTGAGCCACCAAAGACACCACTAAGTGAATTTTTAGAGCATTACGCACGCTTTAAGCACAAATTATAACATTCCCACTAGGCTATACATGAAATCACATGGTCTATCTGTCACCTAAAGCAATCAACATGCTTACTGTGTGCTAAAAACACCAATTCGGGAGAAGTATTCTTGTGGAGTTTGTAACTTGTAAGAGTTAAAGAGTGCGTAACTTACAGCTGGAGCGCTTCCAGAAATGATCCGTTTGATTATATGAATAACTCCAAAAGTTTGTCCCAGCAAGATCAATTGAGGTCCGTTTCTTAAAAAAATAATTAAGAAAAGAAAAAAGAAGTATCAAGGACTGAAAGAAGGTTTTGCGTCGTTAAGTCCACAAATATGTTGCGTGTTCATTTTACATCCAAGGAAATAATGCGCATGAGACGCGTTTGGACCAGTGATCCACCTTTCCGTTAGATTAACACAGCAGAAAAAAACGCTGCAGTCCGGAGAGCGCGCAGAGTCTGTCCGTGACGTCACGCGACACACACACACACACACACACACACACACACACACACTCTCTCTCTCTCTCTCTCTCTCTCTCTCTCTCTCTCTCTCTCTCTCTCTCTCTCTCTCTCTCTCCGTGGAAAATTGAAAACACATTGTCACTTCTCAGAGTTGAAAACGGGACAGTTATAAATGAACAGCTTTCTAGCTTTAAAACTGTTAATCAAAAGCTATATTTTCAACAAGATTTTATTATTATTATTATTATTATTATTATTATTATTATTATTATTATTTCTGTTTTCTTTTTTTTTCTCTTTTTTTTCTTTACAGAAAAATGATTACAGTGCTGCTTACTATGAAATTCCAACTATGATATTATTGGTTAACCTGCTTGTGTAGTCTGTATGTGTCTGTGGGTAGGCAATCTGCATGAGTGATTCAAGCCACTGTTAATTAAAACAGGCCTGACCTGTAATAGTCTAACCCTAAATCTAACTTTAAACACACCTAACCTAAAACACTCTGTGCATCCCTCCTTCTGGTTACTCTTTCATAAGAGAGTCAAAAGCTATAGTGGAAATTTTTTAACTATCCCTGTCATCACAGGCACATCATACCTATGTATAATTTAAATTGCTTTTTGTTGGGGTAAGAAAACATCAGAAAACTACACACAAATAACACAACCCAGAACCACCTGAACTGTCTGAATTGAAGTGAAGCATTGGTGCTACAGATAAAATAGTACGATCCAAATATTATTCATTCATTCATTCATTCATTTTCTACCGCTTATCCGAACTTCTCGGGTCACGGGGAGCCGTGTCATCGGGCATCAAGGCAGGATACAACCTGGACAGAGTCCAAATATTATTATTATATATAAAAATAATATTATATTATTAGTCTCTTAAATCACAAGTAAAGCACCTTCAGCTTTTTAGGACAACTCCATCAAATACAGAGTTTGTTTAAATATGATATCATCAAGGAGAAAGTTCACAAGAGGTGAGAAAGCATTCAAGCATAGAAAATCACTGCTGAGTCAGTACACAGAGTAGTGGCTTGTATTGTTGTTTCCTGTGGTCTCTCTGGTTTATTCAGGATTCTCCAGTTTCCTTCCATCTCCCCAAAACTCACTGGTAGGTCCTGCTTCATTTTCAGGGAGACCAGTGTGCATTATGTTGTTGGGACCAAACTGCTGATCTACTAGGATCTGGTAGAAGTTGCACTGGAAAGAAAACAACCAGTGAGCAGAAACTTTTGAGTTTCTCCCGAACGTCCAGATGGACAGTCTGGGATTGCTGGACTCATAAGGTGACCAAAATGAACCCAGGGTGTGAAAGTATAAACTGCTGTAATGCATGTCAAGATGTTATAGGTAGGTGATAAGAGGTATCATATCATGTCTCTATGATATCTCTTATCACAGAGCTCTCTCTATCTTTATCCCTCTCTGTCTCTTTCTTTTCAGAGATCCAACACAATCCAACTTATCTAAAAAGTTTAAAGAATACCCTTTATGTATGGGCTGACAGCTATGTAATAACTGTTGGAATTTGTTCTTATGGATGTATTTTGTTTCATTTGTGTTCTGAGTTCTTCAAATCAGCATCCCCAGGTGTAGAAATGATTTTGTCTCTGTGTGACACATTAACAAGTTCATATTTATTCATCAGCTGCATTTCCTGAAGGATCATCATCTGTATTTTCTATTTATACATGATCTGTATTTCTTGAATGCAAGTGATTTGTATTACCTGAATGTATGTCAGCTGTATTGTCTAAATGCAAGTCATCTGTACTTTCTAAATGTACCATGAAATGTTGTTTGTTTTGATATGTATTCACCCCTTACAGCATAACGTCAGCTGGATCTATTTCAGAACAAATATCCTATAGAATTTCAAGAATAATCTCAAAAGCTAAACATAAAACAAACAACTTCCCTTCAATATCTAGTGAACTAAATATGAAAATGAGGTAGCTGTTTAACTGACAAAAGCCACATGCATGTTTTTATAGATTAATAGCTTGTAGTCGAGGTTGGGCTGAGGATTTTGTTGAGGCTGATCTCTTTAGCCTCTTTCCCCCCCTTTTTATTAAAAATCAGACATCAGGGGCATTTAATATTACTTCTGATTTGAACAAAATGGTGGAAAGGTACTAACGAGACTAAAGAGGCTTATATTAAGCCTGCGTTTATATTTGGCCAGACTCAGTAGGTTATTTCCACCGTGTGATGAACTTGCATTGCATTCAGGGTGTATTCCTGCCTCACACCCAGTGTTCCCAGACAGAGTCCAGATCCACCATGACCAAAATAAAAACGTTTAGTGAAGTGGGTGAGGTAGAAGAATATTTTCTTTTCTATAAAACTTAGCCTGCATCAGATACCTATTTCAGTCTGATTAGCATTTGATAGTTTATCGTTGTTTAACTGAACTTGTAGAATGAATATGTAACATTCAGGGGTGAATCTTTAAAATTTTGCGCTGAGCCACTAAGTACTTGATCAACCCACACACTCTTTCCAAATGTGTCACACATTACATGACACAAACATAAAATGACACCACATTAGTAAAACCCTCACAGTAAAATTAACATTCTGTCATCTTCAGACAGCTATTCTAGCAGAGAAAGTCCATCTGCAATATCAGGAGTGCTTCAGAATAGCTCCAAAATCTTTTGATAAAAAAAGTTGAGACTTGGAAGATGATATCATACATTTTATATTTGATCTTGGGAGGTGAAAAACAGAACCAAGAGCTCAAAGCACTTTTTTAAACATCTCTCGGCACTCTCACACAACCTCCTTGCACTTAATATTACTTTGGATTTGCTTCTTAGAGTGAGCAGAGATATTTCTGAAAGCTTTGGGAGCGCTGGACAGAAGCCAGGGAGATTGAGTAAGGTTTGATGGCTCTGGTATTGGAACAAATCTCTGGCCTCTGAGCCAGAGTTAAGAGGAGGAGGGACATAGTGAGATGGACCGTAAGATTCATTGGTGGAGAGATTGGGAGTGAAGGGTCATACAAGCACAAATGGAGTTGAGGAGTGTGTTGGACCAGTATGGCCATTGTGCTAGAAATAAATGTACTGTTCTTGAAGTGTAGGTTAGTATTGATTTGTTGAGAGAGAACCAGGAGAGAATATATATAATAGAAGTAATTTTACATAATGTCCAGTCTTTACTGTTTGTGATGACTAGCATTAAATCCTTCTGGGTTTAATAAAATATTTTACATTTTTAGGGCATTGAAAATATTGGCACACTGACACGAAATGCTTCCTGATTCCTGTTAATAATCCCCTGTCCCAGGTTGCATCACTTGTAAAGAAACTGATTTACAAGTAGGGTCAAGTCAAGTCAATAAAATAACACAAAAGGTCTCGTGTAAAAGTACAAAAAAATATGTAAGGAAGTATGTAAACATGTTTAGGTCATTTCCTGCACTTAGTCCCAGAGACAGACATAACAAGCTCATTAGATGGCAATATGATGATGTTAGCACTTTGCAGACAGTACCCGATCACCCATATCCAGAAGCGTATGGTCTCTATGCTCATTAAGGGCTCATTCAAGGGATGGACCAAAGAAGTGCTCATACTCTAAAGTGCTTTATATTATGGTGTGCATTAGCAAATTTGATTTCATAACTGGATGGAAGAGGTCACTCTCAAACTAACCATCGCAATCCAATAAAAACATTAACATCCTGAAATCATGTTGGCTTGGCACCATCAAAAGAAATTTCAAAAAGGCTCGACTTTTCTTTTCTCTAGATACTAGAGTACACTTCTGCTTGAACCTGAAAGGCACTTCACAGTAATATGGAATGTGGCCTGTCACTAAAACCAGGGTGGCCTAAATGACCCTTTTGTTTTCCTTCCTAAATGGAACTTTTAGGAGACAGGCTCCTGGTAAGACAGGACTTCCACAGAGCCACTTGGCCCCTCACTGAGACCCTTTCTCCAACAGATGTTTGTTGTTGAGCCTGTGAGGTCAGTAATCACATTTTCCCTGGGTGTTAGCGATGCCTCGCCAGTGGTATGGCCTGGAGGTCAAGGGGATGGGGAGTCGCCTTTGAAGCCCTCAGGATCACCATCATTCCAGCTTACTCACATTCAAAGGAATTTCAGAGTTAATGTCTTCCATATAGGAGAATGTATCCTGGAATGCCACAATATCACCTGGCTGTCTTTCTTTGTAAGTGAAGGATGAATAAAAATCTGTGAGACCAGAGAATGGCGTCTTCAAAGACTTTAAAAATCTGCTTTATATTACTTCAAGTATCTTAAATATCCAAATGTTTTGGATGATCAAACCTAAGTATAATATTTAGTGCCATACAGCCTTCAAATAAACTTTTTAGGGGAATTATTTATTATCTGTCCAACTACTGAACGGCTGTCTCAAGCTACTGATTGTTTGAGACATTTTTATAATATAAACTGTATAGGTGGATAATTTAACTATGTGTACAGGGAGTGATCATCCAACTAATGCTACAGTACCATGTGGCTCAGCCATCCAGTCCTGAACCTTCGAATATTGTCTCCGTTCCTCTGCATATGGAAAGTCACTCAGTCTGTCATCAGCAACTTGCCAAATACTTCAGGTCTATCAGATAGTGAAAGTGGAAAATACAGTTTTTCTATTCAAACAAAGCTTCGGAATGGTTAAACTCACCTTGATTACAACAAACACCAATCCTATTTTTTAAAGAAAGCAAGACAACAACTTGACAAAGACAGCTGTGAGTTTAATAGGAACATCATGATGTGATTTACGGCATATTAACTTTGTTTAGCTTATTTGTAGGAATGTTTTAGAAAGAATGAGATGTGAAACCTAGGAATGTGAGTCACTGATCAAAATCATCATTCAGACTGCTGCTTAACACTCCAAATGGGAAAGCCATTATTTGGAAAAAGGGACTATTATGTGGAGATGAGTGTAGCATAAGGAAGCCATTACTTTACAATTCTGTCCCAACCCCCCATGTGTCACACACCTCTCTCGTAGTCACCCTGGGGCATGGAAGTGGACATAACAGCAGATTCTAATCAGGAGTGTACATACTACAACCTGCGTAATCATTTTATATTATTAATATCCTCTGATTTGATAGACAGCCTTCACCTAAGATAGGATGTATCAGTGGAATAAAATTAGTGTAGAATTCATTTATTAGTTGATAAAAAGCCTTAGTATGTTTGAGAATTTGACCTAGGGCTTCAGTTTGGAAATCTCTTCTGTCTAAAATGGGACAGTTTATTTCAGTTACATGGTGCAAGTGGAAAAAAGAATGGTAACATTTCCTTTGGACTATCCTGTCCATTGTTCTTTTTTTTTTATCTCAAAGCCTGGAATAAATGTCAGGAATCATTAGAAAACTGTAATCTTCACACTTTAGTAGCTTTTCATTAGGCACTTCACTGTCGCATTTGTTTCAACCAGGTAAGTCTCATGACATACCAACATTTTGCAACTAACTGGCTGAACATATTGAACCATGTTTACATCAAGTCATCAGAGTCTTATCTTGGCATAAACAATCTTCAGACATTTATAATGTAAATGCCCATTCTGCAACTTCTATAAAAGACACAGGATAATGAGCCTGGCAAGAAGACTACCCTTTCTCCCCATGACCAAACATTCGGTCTGTCGACAGGTGTTATCAGATGAACCCTATTTAAGTTGGCCCATTTGCTGGGCTTGGCAGTCCCTTTAGCATATCTTTGAACCAGATGGTCATCTGTGCATGTTTTGAGACCACTATCATCATACCAGGACATGCCATAGCTACAGACCACTGCCCTGTAGTACTTACAGTGATCATCGTGAAGTGCCTTAAGTGGCTAGTCATGAGGCATATACTGTAAAATCTGGACTCATTATGAGGCTAGAGCACTTGCAGGTCACCTATCAGCCCACAAGGACAAAAAGGACCTTTCAAAAGCACATTCAGTATCATGCCGAGGCAGCCTGATAAGGAAATTAATTCTGAGGCATCTAGAGATGTACCAGCTCCAGGTGGACTCTGCTTCATGAAATATTTGGACATTCTAAGAAACAATGGCAACTACATGTGGTCTTTGAGGACAACAACCTCCTCATCAATATACAATTGTCAGATTATATATTTTATATGTTCTATAAAGCTGCTTTGAGACAATATCCATTGTTAAAAGTGCTATACAAACAAATTTGAATTTGACTTTGAATTAACACTTTACTCTGCAACTGAAGTTTGATATCCTGGAAATCCTAAACTTGACCTCAGTCAATAAAACATGGGTTGGCCACATCAACTCATAACACTGCTACACCATTTGAATAACCATAACCATGGCTCACCACTGTGAAAACAGTGGTGACCCACATCAGCGGCTAAATCACTATACCTTGAGGAGGTGCAGCAACTTCTGTATTAACAATCTGCTATTTAATGTGGATTTCAAAAGGACTCCCTCCTTCATTTTGGAGAAGGTCAATGCTCCATGTATCTTCGTGTACTTCAGAACCCTGAAAATAACTTTCCCATCACAGAAAGGCCATAAATTTCTCAAGCACAAATCTCCACCCTTCCATCCTCACCACTTAGTCCAAGTGAAGCATATAGAGCATCCTGGTCAGCTGTCTGGCATGGGAATTTCAACATCTCAGACAGCAAGACAAACCAGCTGCCTCACCTCATCAGGATCGTTCTTTAATTTTTTTTGCATGCAGAAATCCATCAGACAAAGGAATAACTCTCTCACCAGTCATCTGGCTCAACGTACCAGAGCACCTGGATTATTACTACCAGACTACCAGACTATGTAATTGCTTCCATCTCCAAAAATGCCAACACCTTAACTCGCTGCTGTCACCACCCAGTGCAGATCTGAAGAAATGAAATGAATTAAACTGAAACAATAGTCACTACATTTATGTGTAGTTAGCCTTGTGTGTTTATTGGATTGTGTTACACGGGAAATTTAGCCTTACACACTATTCTTTGGCCCGTTAAACCTTGTATGGTGTTCGTATGTTTCCTACTCAGCCGGTGTTCGTGGGTCTTCTGGACCTGCTGCATTTTTGGGTTTTTAATTCAACACAATGAAAAATTTTATGTTGAACATCTGCAGAGTATTTTAACATAAAATTTGTAATACAACACAATCAAAAATTTTATGTTAAAATACTCTACAGATGTTTACTTCATCCCAGTTACAAACAATATAAACAGCATATATGGTTAATATTTGCCCTTTACCTTTATTACATCACATTTTTAAATTAAAGTGCTACTCGTTTTTTGTTGTTTTTTAATAAAATGTAATAAAAAAAAAAGAAAATCAAAGTTAATCAAGTTATGAGTGGAAAAAAATCAACACATTTACAAGGAAGCGAAGTTTTTCAAAACTATTGATGTTTATGAATATGTGTCCCACAGACCCGAACAACATACAAGGGTTAAGCATATCTTACATCGTAGTCCTGTATAATGCACCACACTGATATATATTATACAGCATTCCTTGTTTTAATTTGATCTGACATGCTGGTATCTGCATGGGAAAATAATACTTTGATGCCATGTTACAGGGTGCTAATAGCATGAGAATTACACAACATTGGGGACACATAAGGATGTTTTTTTATGGACGAGTCACCAGTGGTATGCTATACTGCTCTATCAGAATGTAGATAATTATATTCTTCAAGACATCAAGGGCCCAGTGACATAAACACAAAGCTGGAATCCCATCTCTTAGACATACCACGCTATTGTGCAAGCCTGTGTATACCATAAACGCCTTGAGATTAGACATTATGAATGTGCTTCATTTTGTGTTGGCACTCTTTGGTCAAACAAATGTCACAAAATCAATCCATGACTTAAACCAGCTTTCCTCTAAGTAGTTCAGATAATAAACAAGGGGTCTATAACTATAAGAGCCTTTTTATTGACTTTTTACCTCTTTATTTACTTTATATGAACCGGCTAAATTGTCAGCATGGGAAGTGTTATACGCTATATATGCTTTTGTATATTTGTAAAACGTGCAGACTCTTAACCTGTGAACATATGTCCTGCAGATGGCGGAGCAAAAAGCACTTCTTGGATGGTAAAGTTCAGAAAAAAATATACGTGGAAAATTTGGTTGAGGGGTGTCCCATAAAGAGTCTAAAGGCTTTCCTCATGGGCATCAAGAAACACAGTGTAAATCTCTCTGATGGGACTGAGGCTAACCCAAACACTGGTTGAGTGATTTCCCATTTGGTTTTTTTGGTTGATTCTGTCACTCATAGACCACATTCACAACCCATGCCAATTTCTTTACCCTGTGTCATCTTAACCAGGTTCAAATGTCTGTGGTCAGTCTTGTGTGCTCACAGGCACTATCCATTAAAAACAGCCATGGTGGGCATCAACTCTGTTCTGTCTTATTAATGTCTGAAACGTCACTGGCATGTTCTGCCATTCACTAATATTAGGCTGTACTATAAAGTATTTTCCTTAACTTAATTGTTTCCTGCTGCATATTTACTTAAGACAGAAGTTAAACGATGGACTATATTTTAAGTAATTTGGCCTTCAAAGCCTTATATTATCAGATATGCAAAGTTTGCAAAATGAATATGGCAGACAGTTTGGAAAAAGCACTTTAAAACATTAGATTCCATAGTGATTGGCTGGTAGCAGTGTATTAACGGGCGGTTTAATGGATCAGTGGAAGCTCTGACTTAAGATGAACATGTTTTAAGGAGAGGTTGTATGAAATTTAGTGTTGGGGTAAAAATGACAGACTTATTCATTAAAAGCTAAATACATAGTCACATTCTGTGTGATGTTATTCAGGTGAGCTTTTTTTCTTGTATTCAGTAAGAAGAAACTGTTTTGTAGAGTACATTGTAGCTTAGCTAACTACACAATGTGTAGCTGTCCATTACTGTACTTCTCAGAAGATCGGATCAAATAATGGAATCAATGGCGACTACCATGGCTGACGTGTTTGCTAAGTTCTCCCGATTAAGTCTTAATCTGTACAGTATATACTGTATTTTTTTTATTATTATTATTGGATTGTTCATACATTTCTATCATTTACTTTTTGTTCTTTTTGTAGGGGAGATGTGCAAAGTAAGAATTTCATTGTATGGTCTAAACCACTGTGTTTTCACATGACAATAAACTATGTTCCATGTTGTCTTTCTCAGATAAGCTTTCAATCATTTTTACTTAGGCCAATCCCTTGTTTGCAAGTCATCCTGCAAACATCCACAAATCCCCTACTGTTCTAAATGAGTGATTTGGGTCTCTATTAAAAGTAATTCCGACATAAACCAGACTTTTGGAGAATTTAATTAATTCACGATGTAGCAAAGCTTACACAGCTGGAATACCTCAAATTTTTTTGCGCACGTTTTCTTTTAAACAGGGATTTTCAGACACCCACTCCCACTGGTGATTTTTTGTGATTTTTGTCTGGTGTCTTACTACGCACCACTACCAGGCGACACTTTTACTCCACTACATGTCGTCTAAAAAATTTCCTTGAGCTCAACTTTTCAAGCACTGACCTAATTCAATAGTTGCATGTGAAAGCATTAGTCACCACAAAAACAACATATCTAGTGAGCCGCCATTCTGGCCAAGCTGAAGAGAACAATAGGGGTTCAGATATCTCAGTTGGATAAAGACTTTGTTTGTTTAGTGACTCTTTGGAGAAAGAGAGAGGGAATGATACAACCAACCACCCATCGAGAAACGATGCTGACTAAGTTGGCGGCAGTCTCTTCTGAGCTATAAAACTGTTGGACACACGTGTGAAAAGAGCTGTGGGATGCATGCGTGAAGGGCAGAGGGCTCGGAGGAAGGGAGCCGATGAGGTTCACTGGGCTTCAATCCAACATCTTTTGCAATCCATATGAGAATCTCCAAGACATTTGCACCGGTTCTCTTTACACTCTGCTGCTCTGCTTGGATTTGAATGTGAAAGCATGCAAATATATATATAGATTTTATATAGATATATATATAGATATAGATTTTCTGACAAATTAAAAGTGGAGACGTCTGCATTTGGTGATCAGTACAGTCGCAGGTTTATATGTTACACAGGACTCAGAAACAAGATTCAGGGTCATGATCAATGGAATGTCATCTCCACCACATTCCTGTGAGTACTTTTACAAATTGCTGGCATTCTCTGGCTTGCTTAGAGGAAAACTTAATTGTGTTTCTCCCATGCAAGGAGGTATCCTCTGTTAACCTGTCACAGAATGAGTGACCCAGTGTGACGTAAATTTAAGACTGGCTCGTAGGTGGCCTTCGCTCTCCTTCTGACAGAAACATGCCAAATGGATGCATCACCAGAAAAAAAAGCCTTATTATTTAAGCACAAAAGTGCTCTTTTTATCACAATATGTCCTTTAACCACTTTGTCATTCGGTCTCTTTCTTTTGGTTTCTCTTGATCTCAATTCCTGCACTTGCTTGTTTTCTCTGCCCCTGCTTTGGCCTGTTTTAGTCACCCCCTCCAAAACCAGTTTATTTGATTTATTGGAGAGTCGCAAAGAGACTCGGGTTACAGCTTTGAAGTCACAACTGACTGCTGGACCCTTGGCTTACACCCGCACCTTCGACATAAGCCAGACCAGAGAAAGAAAAAGACTGGCCTTGTTATCCTGCAAAGACCCAAAGTTTGTGCTCAGGTTTTTCAGTTGTTTTATAAATGGAGATCTTGGCAGGCTGACATTTTGTAAAACGTGCTCTGTTCCTGTGATGTAGACTTTGGAGAGGTTGAATCAAATGCTGGGGTGAAAAAGTTACCTTTGGAAACTTTTCATTTTGCTGAAGAGGAGCAGGGAAAGTGAGGGGAGCGATTTAAGGTGAAGAAAAGCCTCCTCAGAATGGCTTAAGTACAGTCACTGTAAATGTTAGTCATTTTAGATTTTAAAATACTATCCAATGAGCACAATCTGAAGTAAATGCTTATATCAGGCCCAGATGAAGGTCCAGACAAGATAAGCTTATTTACAGACACATTGTTTAATTGCAAACAATGATATTTGCAAGCAAAAGGAACTATTTAGATAAATTTGTTGTGTATTTACAACTCCTTGAGGTCTCATGACTATGCTAACAGGAAGCCATTTTGATGTCTAATCTGACACCGTAGGTGTCGGTTTGACATCAAAGTCTTTCACTTCACACTTCTGCTCTAATAAGACACTGGTGAGCAGCATAATGCACTGAACTCATCTTCAACTTCATGACAATTGACAATGACAATTTATTTATATAGCACAAATAATTTCAACTTCTGTCGATGTGCTTTCCATTAGGTCATTAAGAACAGAAAAAACACACAACAAACAAACAGAAAATCGTACAAACATCCCATCAGCCATATGCTTTTGAAAATAAAAATCTCAGGTTAAAGTTTCAGAGTGATGAAGACAAGCACACATGGCTTATTTTTGCTATAAATCTGACCCATGCTTAGACCTAGAGTCTCTCTCTCTCTCTCTCTCTCTCTCTCTCTCTCTCTCTCTCTCTCTCTCTCTCTCTCTCTCTCTCTCTCTTTCTCTGCAGTTCCTTTTCATAATGTATAATATTCATTGTTCTAATCTTATGCTGCAGTTATTTCTATAAAACTAACGGCCACCTTCCCTAAATTTCCAAATGTAATATGCATACCAACACATGGAGTACTTTCTCCAACAGCAATAAACAGGTATGAAGCTATATTGCTCCATTCATTCATTATTCTGTGTTTTTTGGATCACTACTGCTAAAAATATCACTTCCGCATAGAAAATGAGTTTTCCTTATTTTTTTAAGGAGTAAAGGAAATCACTTTTCAAGAAGAATCCTTTCCCAGTTGAAGACAAAAATGCTGATAAAAATGATGGTTGCAGTCAAACCACATGCTTGTCATCTCTAGGCTAATAAATGTGAGAAATCCTTTTCCTTCGCCGATTTCTTGCCAGAAGCAACAACGTGCTCCAAAGTCCACATGGATTTAGAGGTAATACGTTTTACAAACAACTTTTAAAAATATTTCATTCCTTTGTAGCTTCATCACATACAAAATTTAAGCTCTGGGAGTCTCAATGTTTTCAGCCAAAATAAGGATGAACTGCATGGAAGTCACTAGATTTTCCTTTAGGGAAGGTGCACTATCACTTCTAATGGCAACAGAAGGAGGAGTGCTACTGTAATCTCAAAGCACCGATGACAAACACTAAATCTCTGAATATAATGTGCTATAGAAGGAAACCCATAGAGACTGAAAGCAGCATGAAGGCTCCATAATTACACCAGTGACTAAGTGTGGAGACAAAAATATGGAGGGTTGTGGCCTTTGCGTTGGTTTGTTTATGTAGAAGGTTCCAGCTTATCATCAGATGGTTAGGAAGTGTACTATGGAATTTTGTCTGGAACAGCCAACGCAAAGAGAGGCATCAAAGGTGGAAAGTCACTCACTCACTCACTCACTCACTCATTTTCTACCGCTTATCCGAACTTCTCGGGTCACGGGGAGCCTGTGCCTACCTCAGGCGTCATCGGGCATCGAGGCAGGATACACCCTGGACGGAGTGCCAACCCATCACAGGGTACACACACACACTCTCATTCACTCACGCAATCACACACTACGGACAATTTTCCAGAGATGCCAATCAACCTACCATGCATGTCTTTGACCGGGGGAAGAAACTGGAGTACCCGGAGGAAACCCCCGAGGCACGGGGAGAACATGCAAACTTCACACACACAAGGAGGAGGCGGGAATCGTGCTAACCACTAAGCCAAAATGTGGAAAGTGAGACATTTAAAATAAAAGCTTAGTAAATATGATTGTTAAGATCAATGCATTTTATTAAAAATTAAAACACGAGTCAGTTTGATGACCCCATGGAGAGAACTTGAGTCAAACATTATCTGATTGGAGATCACAGATGATAGCTTTAAGAATAAATGGGAAGCCTAAAGTCCTATTTTTAGGGTAGAAATGTATCTATATTTTTTCACAATTTAATATTTTAGCAAAATGATTAAATATCTCACTGCCGTATTGCACTATTTGTTCATTTAAACCACTGCTTCTTGATATGATGATTGGAAAAACTCATTAAAAAATGGAACCTTCTAACCAGCTGTCAATAACTAAAACTCCTATCATTGTAATTGGTACATATGGTAAGTAAATTGCAAGTATAAGGTTATGTTAGATTATTTTTGTTTGTTTTTTGTTTAGATATCTGTCAGCACCTTTATTTGTGTTTTATCCTGATATCTGTTCAGTGAGATTACTAACAGAAAAAAACTTGGTTTTATTAAAGTCATTTAATGCTCTGTAATGTAAACAGATAAAAAAGAGCACACTTTCCTTATTTATTTAAAAATAACACTGTTGCTTAGTTTTATTATTTTCTTTCCACCAGAGAGATTGCAATTACATGTCATCAGGGGTGGCTAAAATTAGTTGGCTAGCAACACAGCTGGACCTGTCCTTAAAAGATAAAAAGACATCAATATTATGTTTTTTTTATTTTCCCGGCATCACATCAGATTTTTGCTGTTAGCAAATCACGTGTGGATTTAGGCTTTAGCTCTCCCATCCATTATCACAACCAGCCATCGCTCGATTCTGTTGTTCAGATTGAGTCATCTTGCTCTTTGGTCTTATAGTGTTTGGTTTAGTTTATGATCTGTTTGACATGTTTCCATGTGCTCTCTTGTTTATTGAGTCCTAATAGCTCATTGTGAATCTTTTCTTGATGTGTCTGCATTTGCTTCGTTTGTGAGACAGGAAGCCTTGTGTTAATATGTATCCTATAATTCCTCTACTATCCCATTAAATCACACAGACTAGATGAACAGATGATGAAAATTAAGTGTACTGTCACTAAAGGGATTTGGATCTGAACTGCAAAGGACATGCATGTCATCTACATTTAAGATAAAAACAGTCTGCCAATCTTAGGCACACAGGTCGTTTTTGGAAACATAAGATTATTAATAGTTATTTCAGATTTATGAGTTAGTTAGAAGTGGCCACGATGCTGCTTTGCGGTAGAGATTAAATGAATTGGGTGCTGGAGGAAACACGACATGTGGGCTTTTACAGCTTCTGTAGCTTAATGGCCTCACAGAGAGACTGGGTGAGGTCTACACCACATTATAGAAAAGAGTGTGTGTGTGGGTGTGTGTTTGTGCGTGCATCAATGTCTTTGCTGCCTACTAGACATTGATTTTATTTCCAAAGCCCCTTTTGTTTGTGCCCTTTCCCCATCAAGCAGTCAGATCCTCCACCGAGGCCTTACTAAATCCTTTTGACTTTACTCTCCTCCTCTGAGAGCCGCAGTCATCTGGAGTTTCTCTCAGAGACATGGCAGACAGTTCAGGTCGAAGTGCAATACACAAGTGGCCATGCATAAAATTACAAAACAAGCACCTCGCTCTCTATTCCCTCATTTGATGTTGACATCATGAGTCTGCACTTCTTGTTTTGTTTCAGGGATTATGCATATATTTGATGTAAAATCACTTCTGTTTGTGTCTTTCCCTACACTGTGTTTAAGCCAAAATGTAAGCGACTCTAGCAACATACTGTTAACTTGAACCACCACGTTATGGTGCCAAGGACAACAGCTACAAGCAGCTAAAGACATGGCTTTTCTGGTGTACATGATGAATAATCCAAGCTCAAGACCTTTATTCCATTGCTATCAAATACCTCACGACTCACTCTAATATGCTCTCTATGGAATGGTTTGTTACGTAACAAGTCTCAACAAACTTTCTGGGCCTGATATTTTCACTGTAGATCTGAGAGAATAAGAGCTATTTTGTAGACAGGAGGAGGCACATATTTTGTTACTTATTTGTTTAGAAAAAGTTTTTATATATGGTTGAAATATATGGAAGTGTGGCGAATAATTTGTATATAATATTACCCTATGCAGAAAACCTGGGGCAAACTTTATTGTATTGGACGACACAGATGGGAAACCCAACCTGCATTAATGTTTCATTAAAAGGTCACAATTAAATATTTCTTTATTAATTGTATAAAGTGCCTATATTTTTCATTTCATTTAATATTTTCTTTAATATACTTTATATAAATAAAAGGTGAAATTTGTATATGGCAAAATATTATGTTTTGCAAATTCTTACAAGTTCACATTTCCTTATTGGCCGTGAGAGTCAGATCCTCAGCAAGGAACCAAAACAAAGCAATGTTTCGGTTTCTTTGCTTAAATGAACTGAGAGCTTATGTAAGAAAATCAAATAAATAAATATCGACATAGTTTTTTTGTTTCTTTGCTTTGAATTAGTGACATTTAAACCCTTTAATTGGAAACATTTGGCCTATTTTTGTTTGTGTAAAGCATTCATGCCCAGGTGTATACCATATAACAAATAAAGATCTTAAAGAAGTTTGTGTCACTGTGAGTCAATGTGCCGGCAATGTGACTTTTTTTTTACAGTGGAAAAAAACAGTCAGCATAAAACCATATGGTGCTTCAAAGAGGGAGTCGCTGACTGAATCATTTCCCTCCATGTTTTTTTATTATTATGTTTTCAACCTCTGTCCTTGCCGAAGTCTAATTGCGAAAGATGAGATTGTCTTCTGGAGCTTTACACTCTCTCGGTGTAAGAATTCATCTGTGACGGCAGTCACAGCTAGCTCGGGGATCAGGCTACATCTGGAAACAACTAGCAGACAAACTTTTTCCCGTCCTCAGGCTGAGGGGAGCGGGGGATGGGCAGCCAGGTAAAAAGGAGAAAAGCAGACCTCAGGAAAAAAGACGGAACAAGTGGCCAATACACACACACTGTTAGTTTTGGATATAATATTAGGGAAAATCATTAAAACTTGTCTGTACAGCATCGTAGCCTCTAGCCAATGTGTTTTAAAAGTGTTTTTAAAGTTTTGGGCCAAAATGTAAAGTTATTTTATTTTGCTTTTTATTTATTTATTTATTTATTTTAAATCAACTGCGGCCAATACAACATCCAAACATAAACGATATCAATTCTAAACTTAAAACTAGGAAAGAAATCTGAAAGTTTATAGAGTGTTTTTGGGAGGGTCAATCTGATATGAAAGCTTTTTTTTCAGGCTTCCTGTGGAAAGAGTGAGGTAGCATAACTTCAACCTTTCACACGCTCCTTAATGCATCATTTCATCAAGACTGCTACGGATTTGTGCTGGTGAAGGAGTGTTTGGTCTGGGTGCCTTTGGTTATCCAGCTCACTTCTGCCACAACAAATCCCCCTCCCAAAAGATAAACACAAAAGACCCCATTCAGTTTGGGTCAAAGTGGCTTTATGCCATTAGAAGAACGGATTCTGTTACTCTATGGATGTGTAGATATGTAGACACTTCCACTCAACATCTGAACTGGTTTATAGCAGTATGTCTCAGATAATATGTAACATATGTAAAAAAAAAAAAAGCCATGAGATATACACACTTTGACAAATACACACTTAAACCGTTTAGCCGAGGTTTAGAGCTCATGCTGGATTGCTGCAGTTTATTAATAAGACACGATGGAGCTAAAATATGGTGAAGTTGTAACTGAAGAATTAATCAGCTGCACAGTGTAAAAAATATTATGAAACAGTGGTTAATGAGGTTTTCATTTAAGTAGTACAAAGGTCCTTATTTAAGTAGTAGGGCAGGTCAATATGATAAAATACAACGTATGGATGTTTTTATCGCAAGCACATATCTAATAATCAGAAATTGTAATAGAAAGAAATCCTCTTCCTTTTCAGTGTTAGGTAATTTATGAAATGTCTCATTTTGCTGGCAGTCTGTCAGCAAAGCTATATATTATGATTCATTTTGTTTATAGCACAAATGACGTGTTTTGTGTCATATTTTAATCAGAAATTGCAGACAGTCACATTTGTTTATCATTTAAATTTAAAAAAGTAAATTAGCACACATGCTGGTTTTCATTTAAAAAGACACACCAGGATGCCTTTCCCAGACAGCCATAAGTATGAATCAGTCTCCAACTCACACACTTTACTGCTGCCTCTTATTGTAATTAAGCATCAAACGTCTGGACCCAGGAGACAGGAGACAACTCATAGTCATTGTTGTCTAGCAAAGTTTAGTCTTTTTTTTCTTAGAAAATCTCAAAGAGCACATTTCCTGAATTCATAAAAGAATGCTTGTGGAGGAAAAAGCCTGCTGTTAATCCAGCGTAGCAGTTGGATGGTGCTTGGCCGAGCCTTTCATCTTTAAAGGCTTCACCTTGGATTTCACTTTTAGCTGGAAAGGAAAAAGGCTCTACAGTGCAGCCGAGGAAGGGCCGGACTTCAGAACCACACCCTGTGCCTCAAAAAGCCAAAAGTAAGCAGGTGCATTGGAAAGTGTAAGGCTTTAAAATATTGCTGTGGACCTGTTTTAGAGTCGAATGACCTCTTCACCTCTTATTGAACGGCACTTCGACGCCGTGTGCGTCACGCGTGGCTAGATGGGTTGGGCTCCTTACTATTTAGTTCATTCTACAAGAATGGCTCTAGTGTTTCAGCTAGTTTGTTTTGACTACATGCTAAATTATCAACAGATGGCTCAGAAACAGATTTTCCTTCATTTTCTCCATCAAAACACATTTTCAGAATCGTTTCCAAATCCTGGAAGGGTTAAATTGTGATTGGCGCTAAAATTGTTAGACAGAAAAAAATATTGCATTTTTCTTTTGACTTTGTTAACCTTTGCTTGTTTACAAGATTTGTAATGAAAATACTATAATTATATGCATTTTATATGGAATGAAATCATAAGTAAAGCAACAGGAGTTCAAGCACCACTTTATCCTCCCTTGACAGTAGGAGTTCCCTCCCAGCCATGACTGACTTTCCATGAATTTTCTCTGTTTGGCAAGAGAACAACAGATTCATCCTCCTTGGCCTTTCCCCCATAAGACAGTGACATTTGTTGGGTGGAGAGAAATGCCATGTGTGCTAAGGCATTACCACTGAACCTGTTTTAAAGAATCAGAAGATGATGGCTTGCTATGGCCATTAAAATGCTATGTTGAATGACCACATCATGAAATTTAGCTTTTGTTGAAATCTAATGTGATACAACATTGCATCAGTCAGTAGGAGACGGTCTGGGTGGGGCTTCAGTCATTTATGTGCATGTTGAGCAAGATAATGAAGAAACTCTATTCAGAGCTATGTAATCAAAAATCTACGAGCAAAGCTCACAAAGAGCCTGAGCTCCCCTGTTACCAGTCTGCTAAGTAAGTATGGACAGAATAGTTCACTTTTAAACTTATGAAAGCATATTGCTAGCTCTGTAACAGATCTAGCTAGTTACAGTGGAACTGGTCTGTTTAAAAAATGACCAAAATGATGTAAAATCGGTCAAACTAGCTTTTGTAACCATATGGTATTTTGTGTTTCTTGGTGGATAGAATATAAAATCCCTAAAGATTTTATTGAATAAGGGCAGTTTGGTTGATTTTATGCAAAATAGGCAGTAGGAAAAGATATAAATATGGTATGAGCTTTAACATTAAACAAAACTTTATTAAATATCATTTAAAGTAAATTGTTCAAACTGGTGTAATTTTGTAAGGATGTGAAAAAGATTGAGGTATACTGTACCAGCATGTCCTTCTGAAGTTAGCTCAAGGTCTCCAATAACACAAACTACAATATCATTCAGACCAATAAAGTCCTTTTTACCTTTATTTAATTCCTTACTATAATCTTTTTGAAAGTTTGTTCTTTTCATTGTGGTGATTAAAGATAAAATGACACCTTAAAACCTCTAGGTGTTACATAATATTTTGATGTGTGCTATATCAGTGCATATCGGTGGAATTATTCACTATTACTCTATTTCCAAGTCATCTTTGGGTACTTATCACATGTGTTATAGACAATATAATAAACATTACAAACAGGTATTGGTGAGCTAATTCCTCCATCACAGTGTACAGTTTATATAGTAAAACACTGTAGATTTGATTTGATTTGTTTGAGCATTCAGTGACTATGAATGTCTTTCACTCTCCATAAATTCTTCAGGAGCTGATGTGCTCCCTCAGTCGGACGTTAAAAGGGATAAGACCTGACTGCTCAACCAAATCATTATTTTTTATTTATATCATCAGCAGAGTTCAAAATGCGATGCATCATGATATGTTCTGTCACAGGTCTTTTTGTGGTTTATGCTGTCACCTCAGTCTCTCTGTTTCCACGTTGTGCATTGTGCACACATGTGCATGTCCCCTCAAGTGCATTTTTTAAATTTGCAAATAGGGCAGAGACCAACAGCAGTAAATTGTGAAAATGCAATGAAGGCTAACATTTAAACAATGTCCAAACACACCCCAGTTGCTCATTTAATAAACATGTTTTGGAGCTCATGCGTATTATGCCTCACACAGGGACTACCAGTCAAATCCTAATGATGAATAGAGGTGTGGGAGTAGTTGGCCAGCTTCACTAAAGTGTGTTAAAGTGGGCAATTGAAATAAATAAAACCAATTGGTTACAGAGACTCGACAAACAGCGTAAAACCACATGTACCGTTACACCGCACACTGCTCTCCCAGGGTGAAAGTACCCAAAGCATGTTAATCCTTTAACTGAACGAGTACACACAAGTGTTTCTGTTGACTTCAAAGCATCCAAACCATTTGTTCTTCAATGCAGCCAAGAAACGAATAAAACACTTGTGTTAAAATTCTTCGTATTGACTGTCAATCAGCAACAATCGGGCTCAGAGGATTGACGCTAACGTGACTTCGATAGTCGTAACACTTTATTAGAATAAAGAACGTACTGTTAAAACGTTAGATTGTTCCATTTATGTGTGTTAACTTACAGGGCAGGAAGTGCACATTGAGGTCACACGGGAATGATGGGCTTCAAGCCTACCCACATCTGTTAAAATAAGAAAGACCTCTGAGTTTTACAGGAAGTCAGCAAAAAAAAAACACAAGCGTCAGTATGTGTGTACACTGTTTTTTTTTTTATTAAAAATAGTGGAAGACTAATATTGAATAGCAATGGACATCATTGTTCAGCTTCTATCGCAGAGTCATCAAAATAACTGCCGTGAAATAGCTAATAGATTGCATTTATGCTGGAGAAAGATGTGATTGTTTTCGTTCCGCGTATGACACAAAATCCCCAAAGTCCAAAACAAACTAATTACACCAAATTACATTAGATGGATCAAAAGCTCACACACTAATATAATTTTAATACTTACACTCAACAATGTAATTAAACCAACCTTGGTTTCAGTTTTAGAAACATCTACTGTATATTTGAGAAGCATTTCTTCTCAAATAAATCCACAGCTCTATGTGAGGTTCAAAATCCAAAACAAATGCAGTTTGTGACACTGTGCCCGATGCCAGGGGAAATTCTTAGAGTGCTGGAAAACTGAACAAAATTCTGCTGAAAAAGATGTGGCCTGCTTTGATCGAGCAGCTGCCTCTCCTCTTGTGATGCAGAAACAGATGCTCTCAGCATGGGCCTGTTGTCCTGAGGAGGTGAGCTCCTCACCCACAGTGCTGAGCTCTCTATTTACCCAGACAGCTGGGACACAGTGACGCAGTGCATGCTGGGAACACACCTTAGTTATCAAGCAATGGTTAGCTTTAAGCTGATTAGTTTGTTGTGTTTCAATTCATTACAGCAGGAATAGTCATAATCTTATAATCTGTAATAATAATACAAAGTAATAAATGTGCATATGTAAAATTAAGTCAAAAGGGCAACTAACCAAGATTCTCAAGAGAACAATAATGATAGTAAGACCATTTGATTATGTTACTTATAATATTCATGCTTTAATGTTACATTTATCTGACATATTTATATTGATATTAGCTTCAAAATTAGCTAACAATTGGATTTGCAAAGACTATTGCTAAAAGCTGTTTTAGTACTACGAATATTAATCTTACAACTACAAACACAAATACTCCAAGAACTACTACCACCACTACTACTACTAGTAATAATAATAATAATAATCATACCAGTACTACTACCACCACCACCACCACCACCACTACTACTACTACTACTACTACTACTACTACTACTACTACTACTAATAATAATAATAATAATAATAATAATAATAATAATAATAATAAATAATACCACTTCTATGATATCCCCCATTCAAACACAATTTTAGCTAAAGTTCTATATACATATACAGTATATTATAACTTATATACCATTAGAACTTAATCGTACTATTACCATTGTGACTACAACAACAATTATAACCACAATTTATATATAATCTTATTATAATCTTTATCAACACTTTAGTTAAAGAATATCTTTGCAAATCTATGTACTATCAGAGGTCCTATACAATCAAGTGCAACAAGTAGTTGTACAGCTTTTACTATTATTGCTACGACACCTAAACCTATTATAGCTATGACCTAACCGTGGTCTATAACCGCAGCAAACAAATTTAAAAACTTATACACTATTAGGATGACTACTGCAAATAATAATAATAATAATAATAATAATAATAATAATAATAATAATAATAAGAAGAAGAAGAAGAAGAAGAAGAAGAAGAAGAATCTCAACCAGACTCAAATTATTTAAACAGATATGTTCAATGACTTTCATTATACCCTCATTGCACTGTGCCAAGATAATACTGTATATGAAATGTGCCAAACAGTTAACTGTGTAAAATAATTCACCATTACTGTCCACCTGCTCTTGTGGAATCCATAGAGTGGACCATGACTTCCTCTAACACCACAATCAGTTAGTCAGAGCTAGAGAATGCATTTCAGTGTTCAGACTACAAGGGTACTTTGTGTAGCCGTGTAATCTGTGTGAACAGTGTCTAGATGACAAATGGTGGATGATGAAAAGATGACAAAGATGACTTTCAGGGTACAAAGTAATATGGAAAGAAATGCTGCTACAATAAATGAGCGCCAAAGAAGTTGGATAAAGTTATGCGACAGTATTTCTGGTGGGCGTAGATAGATACATAGACACCGAACTATATATATATAAAATCAGTCTCAATCAAGCACTTGATCAAGGCAAACACAGTGAAATACAATATCTCACATTCATATGTAATGTTTCCACATTTTTAGAGTTACGACTTGCTATTGAAATGAAATGAATTCTCTTTATTGCAGAAATCCTTAGACTGAATTGATATAGTAGCATAATCATTTAAAATTGAAAAAAAAAAAGTTGTATAAGTTATCTACAAAATGTGGACTGGGAAAGATGTGAATACTTATGCATAGCACTGTAGTAACTGTAGCTTTATGGACAGTACAGTAAAACCAGACTAAATCAGAAACAGCGGAAGAAAAAGAAATGCTCAAGGACAAATTGCACATCCTGATAAGATGAAACATTTCAGGTCAAAAAAAAAACAAAGGTCATGTGGTTGGATTGAGATAGATTTCACATAAATGATGCAAGAAAGGGTAAAAAAAATGTAGGCTTTCTTTTTTAATGATTGTCATATATGACTTGTTACACATTTGCAAGCATGAAACCAAGTTGGCTAAGATTTGATGCTTAGTAATGACCTAATCTTACAGTGCACTGGTTAATCTAGTTACATCAGTTTCTTGCCATTTGTTTTTTTTTTTATTAAAGAGACCTCACCCAAAGCAGTTACTGCATTCATGAAGACTACAGATGTCTAAAGATTTACAATATAACAGTACATTACTATTCCTGCCAAAGTACCCAAAGATGACCACAATTAAAAGCCCAACTAAACCAAATCCATAACTATTTACTGGGCTTAAATGTGTCCAAAATAAGTCTTGGTTTCTAGATCCACACTGTGTCCCAAGGAAACCCCACAGAATTCACCACAGAACTCAGACGTTAGGTGTCAGTCCTGCCGCCTGACACATCTACAAGGGTAGAACGAGTCCAAATGCTAGCTCTGAGGATGTGGAAAGACTGCAGGGCCTGATGGCTCCCAGCTGGCTTTGCTTTAGGGAAGCCGACAGTTCCACTGCAACACCAGCATCAAGCAGCGCATGCTTTGCACGCAAGCCCTGCTTTCGTTAGTGGCACACACACACACACACACACACACACACACACACACACACACACACACACACACACACACACACACACACATACACACACACACACACACACACACACACACACAGCACAATAAGAAGACTTACTTGGCTCATTTTCAAAATTTGACTTTTAGCTACTAAGTGCAGACCTGGCAGATTGTATGTTGGCCTTCTTTTTGGATTTAATCATCGTTAATGGAGCTTCATCATAGCTGCCCTGAAGTAGCTATACTTTGTAAACCTTGTTTGTCTTGCCACCCACTAAGAAACTGTAAAACTGTCTTCCTGCAAACTATATGAGTACAGTATGTGATATAGAAATCACACCCCCTGCCTCTGCATTATCAGTCATTTCTCCAGGGCAATAACCACATTCGGCGCTACCTAATAATGTTTATAAACCTTTACAATGAAATGTACCTGAACCTTCAGCAATAGAATTAAATCTATCCATTTTCTGGAACAGATTCCGGTACGGCAGAAGCCTGAGATGTATTAAACATGCAACTCTTTCTTTGGTCAGCAATACTACTGCCAAAATGAAACAAACTTCACATTTAGTACAACTTTTCTACTTAGTCATTACTGTGAATAATTCATCATTGTTTACTGGCCACAGTCTTATAGTATGTCGATGTGATACCCATTTGCTCTTTGTGTTGTAAAGGACACGACCTTTTCATGTTCACAGCCGCAGTGAATGAACAATTTGGCAGTTTGCGTTGCCAACTCTACTTTAAACAAAGACATAGTCTACAAATAATAGCTCGAGACTCCAGGCTATGTTTTTTTTCTCTTTTTTTTCCCCCCCTTGCATTTTAAATGACTATATAATCGACTACCGGTTGTACTTTCAAAGCACACTGCAGACAGCAGCTTATCAGAGACCTGTAAAACATAAAGTGTTGTCTGCCTGGAAAACAAAACAAAGATGCAAAAGGAAAGTAAATCATGTTTACACAAAGCCAACTCTTCACTTAAAACTTTAAATAAAGAGCTATTAAGGATGAACTTTAGGCTATGTCCTTGTGGAGTTCTAAATAATACGAAGTGTGCTGTCATATGTAGTACAGCCCTTGTGATGAATATCATAACACCAGTGTGAGAAGTGTAAGTGAGTCCAGATTTACGGTGTGTGCATGCTCTCCGTCATCGTATGCTGAATAATGGGAATGAGCAGCCCAGGGTCATAGATCACATGACTCAAGACCTGTCTTGGTTCTGCTGCTCCATCTAGTGGATCATAATGCTCAAGAACAACAACCACTTGCTTTTCCTTCTCATTCTGTCGGCATAGAAACCCTAGGACCTTATGGCACAGGGATGTTCATCTCATTTCTTAATACACTCTCAGCATACTATACAGTGTAGTGTACTGAGCTGCAACTTTCCTTGTTGCATGTAGTGTACATTCAAATCTCTCCTCTAAACGGTTATTATAGTCCAATTGTGCATGTGAAAGGTATACTGTATGTACAGTAAAATACATACAGCATGTGTGCATGTGTGGAATGCAAACTAAATTCATGTATACAGTATTTTGTGCAATATTTCTTACTTTACTGACCCTTTGACTTCATTGGCATTGCACTACGGTGACAAGCAACTACTGCATATATAACATTTAATATCCCCCCAAATATCCCTCACTGAAGCCTTCCTCGAAGACATTATTAAAGAAATAATGGTTACTATTACTGGTTATTATTAAAGAAAGTGGAAGGAATATGCTTCATTATCACTTCAGAACCACTTCATAATGATTAATTGTATCAAGTGATTGATGTCATGATACAAAATTGCTGTATAGAGATGTACAGTGGCTGTGTAATGGTGTTCAGGGTTATGATAGGAAAACTTATCAGTCATGAACAGAAAACTCTACGCACGCCTCTGGTTCTTGAATTTCCACAGCTGTTTTAACACTTAGATAATGTAAATCTCACATGTTAGTACACTATATTCATGTACAAGTATCTCTATCTCTCAAAATAATGTATATCCAACTGCAGAACACACTATTTTGGTCGTTTTCATCGAACTAGTCAATAGCTGTTTTGACTCGGAGACTTGCTAAATGCTGTTTTCACTCCTTTGAGGAATTGCACTGTGAATAGATCTCAATATCGAGGTGTTTCTTTAGATACGGTAACTGCTCATCAGATTTGTTTTAATGTCACCCAGGCTCATTAAAATCAGCCGCCATCTGCCGAGTGTTTCATAACCAGAAGCGTTCTCAAGAAGAGTTTCTCTGTTTTCTGCGCATTTCAGTTTTTACAGTGAAAAATCCTTGTGGTTTTGGCAAGATAGATACAGTGAACCTTTCTCTCAGCAACCTGCAGATCTTAGAGTAAGAACGTTCCAATGAAAATATTGTCACTTATTTTGTTACAGATATTTAACCCAGCTTACAGAACTAAATAGACAACCTTAGCTATGTCTTAATTTTTTTATTCATACATGGAGTGAATTTATTTATTTTGCCGATTTCTGTATGTCATGGGACTAAATGGGGCAGTGGTGGCTCAAGTGGTTAAGGCTCTGGGTTGTTGACTGGAGGCAAGCTGCCACTGTTGGGCCCTTGAGCAAGGCCTTTAACCCTCCCTGCTCCAGGGGTGCTGTATCATAGCTGCCCCTGTTCTCCGCCCTAACATCCTCAGTTGGGATATGCGAAGTAAACAATTTCACTGTGCTGTAATGTATATGTGGTGATAATAAAATCTTCCATACCACCCAAATCAAAATATATGAAAAAGTTGGAACACAAAATCCACTACTGTGCCACTATTCCCTCTGGCGTTGGCCCGACGTCTGTTAATTGGTGGCGTGTTTCCTCTTAACTCAGGCGCGATTTTCCTCACACGGTTAAATCCGATTCGATTAAGCTGTTGCTCCATTTAAGAGCCACGAGACATATCGGGAAAATTCAAGCAGGAGAGTAAGAAGCAAGTGAGTGTGAACAGAGAGAGGCAGCAGTAGTGGGAGAGGATGAGAGCTGGAAGAAAAAGAAAATGATGATTTGAAGGTTATGCCATTCAGCCCACAGCTCACACTTCTTAATTAAGTCAGCTGGGACCACCAAGCTGAACACATTATCCACGTTTTTTTCTGGGTCAAACGAAATGGCTAAAGATTACTGCTGTGCTGTAGCTTTACACGTTTCAAGCTTACATGTCATGAATTTTAAAGACTTTTAATCTTTACAGAGTGTCTGTTCAAACTCGATGAATGATGTACAAAGGAACTTGATGTTCAGAAATCTGTCCACAGTGAATCAGGACTTTACTACAAAATCCCTAATGTTGATTTAACACCTACAACTGATACTGTGCTGCATTAAAACCCTACACATTAACTAAAGTGTTTAGATATGTATCTGTTAGACCTAATGGACTGTAAGTGCTAATAAAGGGATTATAAAGGGATTTTATCCCATAAAGAAATTGAATCACCTGCTCAGACTTATAGGAAAGAATAATGAATAAAACTGAAAATATTAACTAATATAGAGTTACTGTTTCCACCCTAAAATTGGACTATTTTCCAGTATCACTTCACGCAATGTTTTATTCCTCTTATATTGCAGCTGTTTGCCAACAATTGCAAAGGTTAATTTATTAATGAGCGGAATGTTTAGAATTGTATTTACATAACAAGTTAGTCCCTCTTATTATTTAGTAGCTATAAAGGGACGTTCCATGCATAATATATTTATAACATTTTCTCACTCTTCAATTCAATAAGACAAAAAAAAACAAAAAAAAAACAAACAGTTTTTTCATGTTACAAAAAAAGCCAGAAAGCAAAGACTCTGCTATCCCGAACATTTTGGCATGTCAGAAAACACAGTGATGGACATAAACCCCATTTGATCAATTTTAAATAAACATCTTACAGAAAGATTTACCGTATCAATGAATATATGATTTTCTTTTTTTTAAATAATACTTCACCTATTATTAGCTTTATTTTTTATGGAGTGTCTGCTGTGCTGGTCCCTGTGTATGTTAATGAACCTTCTTATGAATCAGTTTAAAAATTCACTAGAGCCATGGGAGTACTGTATAATTGTCTTTCAGTTACTAACTAACACGGAATATGAACATTTTTTTTTCCTCTTGACTTAATTATATCCAATGCATCTGCCTTTAAAAGTGCAGCAAGTGATTTATTAGTCAGAACATTTGGTAATATCTGATGTTCCAACTCACATTTTTGGTAATCTGCAAAGACAACAAACTCTGCAATGCTCTAGAGCCTGGTCTGGATAAGAATGTAAAGATCCAAGGGTCAGAATTACACCATATAACTGACTATAACACTATTAACACTCAACTGAGGAACTGTGAATTTCCACCTGGATGTTCAATAACCTTTGAAAGTGAAATCTGGGATCATAAGTTTTTGTGTGATGTTATAGTGTTATACGTTATAGTCAGTCAATCTATAGAGCATGAGTACAAATGTATAAATGGAAAAGTAATATTAAAAAAAAAAGATAAACTTCTATGCCTAAGGATTCATGTAGATTCAGGTTTGTTTATTCCCTTATTGACACTACAATTACAATTCTTCAAAAATCCACTACATTAACATCATCATCATCATCATCATCTTTCATCCAGCATGCAGATCTATCTTCTCTTCCTGCTATATGAAAGTGTATTATGTACACTAGCTTCCTTTTCTAATGAAAATGTTCTATTAAATATAACGACTCTCTGTCCCCCTTTCTATATTCAAGCTCTACTTATTTAAAGCTCTGTTCTTCACGTGTGAATCTCCTGAATGCTTCCTCATCCAGATGTCTTTAAGACAACAGCTGTTAGTGCACAGAGCTGTATTGTCTCAATGCATTTATCCTTCCGACACCTGATAAGCATGCAATTATTGCTAAGACAGCCAGAGTGCCTTGTAAGACAATAGCTTTACCTGAAACCTCTGTTTTTTTATTTTATTCATTTCAAGCTACACCAGACTTTAGACACATCTCTGGAGATCCTTATTTTAACACACAGCAGCTTCACAACTGGAATAATAGGGTGAATATTTTTGCAAGTAGAGAACGTAACTCAATTTTCAAACAAATACATAATAATAAGACAATAAGTTCAATTTTAAATGATCTATTAGAGACCATTCAACTACTACTTATGTTCAACTACTTAAACTATTGTGTTTAAAAATGAGATAATGAACAGAGAGAACAATTGAAGTAGACCACAGGAACCCAAGCATGGATGATGATGATGATGATGATGATGATGATGATGATGATGATGATGATGGATTATATCACACTTTATTACAAACTTGGGGTCCTGAAGTCACTGGAATTATGACATGGATCTACCACTTTCTTGTGCTACCTGAATACTGAAAGTATCTAAACACTTTTATTTTCCCTTTTTCTGCCAAACAATTATCTTTATTCCATGTACAACATAGAACATATTCATGCGTATATTAAGTTACAACAATCCATGGCATTGACTTTCATATCCCATGGTCAAAACATAAGACATTGTCATTATTGTCTCAAAATGTGATCTCAGTCTATTAGTTGAACATAAACAACCTCCTTACATTAACATCATCAGATTTAATTAGACTTTTAATAGAAAAATCTTTCTGTCATGCTTTACATAAATTCCCAAAATTATAACCTGCTGAGCTATGGCACTAGAGATTGTTATGTAAAAAGGGTTAAAAAGAAAAGAAAAGAAAAAGGCTTTATGTAATCATATCTACAGAGCTTTTGTTTATATCTTCCACGATGACTCATGGTCCTCATGGTCCCGAAAGCATGATATTTAATCTGTATATTTTGACTTTACATCCATATTGACTGTTTGGAGATTAAGGTAAAAAAAACTATGTGAGAGTAAAGAATGTGGGAAAGAGAGAAAGTTCACTATACAGAGCATCAAGGGCTCATCCAGTAGGGGGAGGCATTAGCTGAGACCCATAATTGGATCCTCATAGAGTGTGTGCATGTCCGTGACCATCTGTACAGGAGCCTAAGCAGTTTTAGTGGGGTGCTATCATGTTTGTTTATGCCAGACGAATGGAAGTGTAATTAAACGTGCTGAGTTACACCATGCTCTCAACACTATCGATCCAGCTCCCCCAGAACGGCTGAGGGTTTTAGGTTCCTTTCAAGTAGAGCGTAGGTTTCCATGTGTAATGGACGCATCAAAAGCTGGTGCATGCGATCGGTTCAAAGAGGCCACTACGGTGTTACAAACTACAGCAAAAAGCTCTTTGGCAAAGTACAAAACACTGAAACACCACCCAAAATATTCCGCTCGTACCCTTCAGCGCAGGATGTGTGAGCCATTATCACACAGATTTGATTAATGACAGCAGCCTGCCGATTGTAATGGGCATGAGCGAGCAATTTGAGAAGAACCCACCCTCGTTAAGAGGATACTATCATTTATTATTTGTCTGATAGAGCTGAACGGGGGTGGTGGCAGGTTAGAGGACAAAGAAGGTAAATACATGCAAGTAGATCAACTGGGATTTTTCTTTGCATTTGCATTTTTTTTTTAATCCCATATGAGACCTAATGATGATGGGAGCCAGATGTTGTGCACAAAATATATCTCAGGCTCTTTTCATATAACCCTAATTATGGATTAACACACAAAAAAGAAGCCTAAAACTGGCATATGATTAGAAAACACATATCAGTGTAACACATGAGTCTATGATTCAGGTCAAGATCATTTTGAAGATTTCTCGCTTTGTATCATCCTGTTCCAGCATGATACAAAGCGAGCTCCATAAGTGGCCTGTAGAGACCCTGACCTCAACCCCACTGAACTCCTTTGGGATAAACAGGAACACTGACTACACGCAAGACCTCCTCAGTCAAACTCACTAATGTGGCTGAAAAAACACATATTCCCAGAAGAAGGCAGACTTCATCTGGAATGGGATGTTCAACAAGCACATGAGTGTGAAAGTCAGGTGTCTACATACTTGTAGCTGCTATAACACACCAATCAGCCATAACATAAAAACTATGGAGAGGTGGTGTGAATAACATTGATTATCCTGCTACAATGCACTATGGTGGGATGTGGGATGTTTAAGGCAGCAAGTGAACAGTTAGGTTTGAATTTGGGGTGTTGAAAGAAGGAAAAACAGGCAAGAGTAAGGATCTGAGCATCTTTGACAAGGGACAAATTGTCATAGCTAGATAACTGGGTTAGAGCATCTCCAGGTTTTGGGGACTGTTCATAGCATACAGTGGGTAGTACCTAACAAAAGTGGTCCGAGGAAGATCAACCAATCACTGGGTCCCTATTAGTTTGTTGTGGTATAAGAGGAATAAAAAAAAGTCATTTGGAAGATAGTTACTGTACTGCCATCACACCGGCCCATTTTTTATTATTTTCCTTTGACACATTGCACCATTGTGTTTTTCTTCCTCAGATAAATTGTGAATAAAACAGCAAGAATCAGCAAGTGCAGGTTTTCAAAAATGTTCACATCCATTGCAGCAGACATAACTATAGCACATTGGTCAGTGGACACTCCGGTTGTGCTGTTATATTAAATGAAGAAATTCGCTATAGTATTAGATCACCACATAAATATATATATATATATATATATATATATATATATATATATATATATATATATATATATATATATATATATATATATGCCCCTCTGTTTATTTTTTTTAGGTTGTGCCAGTAGAATTTATTAATATTTTCTTGCTCAGCTTATAGTAATAAAATATAATATCATATTTTATTACTATAATATCATATTTTCTGTCTAATGAAAATATGATATTATATTTTATAGTAATAAAATATAATATCATATTTTCATTAGGCAGAAAATTAGCATCTTAATGTTTTATTATAAAGTCTTATTGTGTAGTGCTATTTGATAATGCTTTGTAGCACAAATGTAAAAAATAAAAACGCCTTCTGCGTTGGTAAACATATTGTAAACTATTTTTTCTATATATTGCGTCTATTTTGGTCCAGTGTCGCTTTGCCTATGACAAAAATAACTCATTTGGGTATTTTTCTAAGAATACCATCCAATTCTGTGGCTGTTATATGTTGAAATATCTAAATGCATAAATACCATTAAACAGGTAAAGTACAGTAAGATGACTCGTAGATGAAAGATTAGTTGACAGAACTTGTGCTTTATTCTTGAAGACATTTTGCCTTTCATCATGAAGCCCGGTTGCCTCGGGTGTCTGAGAAAGCTTTACATAGAGCAGGCTATCTTTAAGTGCTAGAAATGAAAGGTGTTTGAAATCCAGTACCATTAGCTAAGCCCAGTTTGTTTCCTTTTTGAAGCTTCTCACCTCCTCGATTGTTATATAATGGATAATTATTTTAGTCTTCTTTCAAACAAGGTAAGTCAGCATCCTAATTGCCTAGCTCAAGATTTATTATTATTATTATTATTTTTTTTTTAACACTTCTTCTGTATTCGTGAGATTACTCCAAGTCGTGACAACTATTGGCAGCACTCAAGATGCAAATGACTTAGCCAGTGTGTGGTGGGTTTAGACGTCATGCTGCAGTTCTGTCTCTCGCTGTAAGACACGCTCGGCTCGGCACTATCTTATTACCATCATTTCAGGCCAGACCCAACAGATTTTTTTTATATCTATGCAAATTGGGATTATTCATATTTCTGGTTTCATTTTTTTCCTCACATTTTTGTTAGGAAGACTAAGTCATATCTTATATCAGACTGATAATAATGTACTGGCTTGATTTTTTTTCCCATTACTTCTTCAGGGGAATTTATAAGAGAATCCACAGGACAGAGAACATTCTGTCTTATGTTGGTAAAGGAAATACAAATCGTATTTCACATAATATAGACATGATATAGACATGAGCCTCAGAAGCCTAACCAGGGCTAGATTATGAAGTAATTTTCTACAAGCTTTAGACGTCTCACTGACTTGTCAAGCATTAAACATTTCATTTAGAGTTCACTGGTTTTAATTAACAATCCATTTTCATGAATATCAAATAAATGTAAAAGGTATTCTGTCATAGAGTTAAAATTAGCACAACTCTTAGACTGTTAAACATCTTAACGTGTCTTTATAATATGTCTTATTTATAATTCAGTAGTTATTCCAGCATTCCCAGTTCCCGATCCTCAGGTGAGATTACTGTGGAGTTTTGCATGTTCTCCCCTTGTTCATGTGAGTTACATATGGCTTCTCTCGTTCCTTAAAAACAGGCCAGTATACAGTATGAGTTGACTATGCTAAATTGCCGTTTGGTGTGAATATGTGCGTGTATGGTGCCTTACTAGACTCCAGCATCTCATTCAGGTTCCCATTATCTTCTTTTGTCCAGTGATCCTGGGATACACACTTGATACACTGTGATCATAACCAGAAAAAAAAAGTGGTCACAAAAGATAAATAAATTAATAATAAAAATATTCAATTTGTATTTGTGCGCTATTTGTATAGCGCTTGTTATAATTGACATTGTCTCAAAGCAGCTTTACAGAACATAAACATAGAATGAAAGGTTATATAAAGAATATAAAGTATAAAAAAGTTATATAAAGAATAAAGTTATATAAAGTTATATAAAGAATAATATAAAGATTAATATTAGATATATTTAGTTCAAATGTGTATGTATTTATCCCCAATGAGCAAGTCTGAGGTGACTAAGGAAGCAGGGGCAAGGAAAAACTCCCTTAGAAGGTAAAGGAAGAAACCTTGAGAGGAACCAGACACAAAGGGGAACCTCATCCTCATATGGGTGACACTGGAGGGTGTGATTATAAATATACAGTCATACAAATGTTGTATAGATGCAAAACTTGTCTTGTCAATCGTACACTGGTGTTGCTACAAGACTTTCAGAAAAGCACATCTGTTTATATACTATGTCATGCTTAATTCCAATAAATTTACTTGGTGAACCCAATGCGATCTCATGGAAAATCACAACAGTTTGAATCTTGTGGTGCAATCGTATATATAGACGAGTCCTTGTAACCAGCCACAACTCCGACCCTTTACTCTTAACCTTAACTTCCATTCTGGCCAATCATAGACATCTGTGATCTGGTGTATGCAGAAGATATTAAATAGGCTGGTCCTCCTTGTGTGTCACACTGTCCTGTTATCCTGCAAGCTAGAGTAGCAGCTTAAAAAGATTTAGAGTTTGGCTTTATCTGTCTCAGAGGAAGCGCATTTTTGCCACAACAAGGAGAGATGGCCAGTGGGTGAGAATTGGCAACACCAAATTGGAGAGAAAATGAACAAATAATCCACCCTCCCTCTAAGACTTTAAATCCTAGAACACATGGTTAACTTTGGGCAGTTCAGCATGGCTTGACTTTGCAAATTTGCCATAATCCTCCATCTTGTCACCATGTCCACCTCCACGTGTCGTAGCTAATTACCCATGCAAAATTTGGCCACACTCTTACCCAAGTGCCATGCGAGCCAGAAAGGGACATATGAGTGAACTAATAATAATAATGCAGATCATTGCCTGGTGAAATGCAGTTGCACAGATGTCCTGATTCATGTCTCTGGATCCGACAGCATAAAGATTTACAGTAAAAGTCGAGTACCGACTGCTAAAGTTTCTTACTCCCTTAAAAAGTTTTTTTCCACCTATTGCTTTGGTGATTGTATCCCTGATAAATAAATAATAAAAAAAACTTTCCAAATTATAGTGTCACATCTCATAATACTTGTGTCCGGCGTTTACTTGCACTTTGGGAAACAAAGTTCTTCTGATCAGAAAAACTTTAAAAAGGTTGACACTTCTTCTGTCTACTGGCATGGAAAATATTTCCTCTTTCTTGCTTTTCACACATACAATCTGAAATAATTAGGATTCATGGTGGTGGCACATAATGAAAAACTAATCACATCAATCTTTTCATTGTTGCCAGAGAAACGGCTCATTTACAGATGGTCATTCCCCCACCTGCTCAGAGAGCCAGCAACAGCTGAGGCTTCATGCTGCCATGCATGCCAGTAACACACACACACACACACACACACACACACACACACACACACACACACACACACAGAGACGGTATGTCCAGGACGTAAATGCCTCAGACAGGACTTGACAAGCGTTCACATTTGGAGCAGACGAGCATCTCTGTGCAAAACAATAGTATTAAAATGAACTCATAGCAGGAGACGAAATAAGAGAATAAATCTCGTCTCAGCTCGATTCTCTATTTGGTAATGACAGTGGTCAGGAGTGAGCAGCGGAAATGAAAGGAATCAGGAGCGAGAGGTAATGACAGTGGTCAGAAAAGAATCGTCCAATATGGAGAACAGCAGTCAGACAGGGGCAAAAGTGTGAGAGTGTTAGAACACACTTACAAAATCCATCTGTCAGACGTGTTAGCAGGTCATCGAGCAGCGGGAAGTAGAAAGTCAGTTACAGTGTGTGCTAGTCCAAATATAGGCTAAACGATAACAGAGCAGCTGCTGAAAGGTGACAGAGTGAAGGGTGATTTTTCAGCTGCAGTACTTTGTCTTTTACACCTTCCGCTTTAAGCCCTTCAAAATATTTGCAGGTTTTATGTTTTCTTTTGTCATATGAAGAGTTTATGATGGATTTCACTGATGTAATCTCATGTAACACTATAAGAGTAATATGTGCTTCTTTTACTCAATGCTTTTTGCATGTTTTTCTGTTCTATAGTGAACATCGCAGGGATGTGAGCGACTTTATCACTCTAGTTTCTTCAGTGTTTGCTGCTGTAGGAAAATAATAAATAACACTGTGATGTGATGCTTTATTTGTGATGTGATACTTTAAATATTACAGAAATATGATTAGAACAAGTTAGGTAAGTGATCCCAATTCTAGCATCTTGTTCTTTCTCTCCGTTTCTCTCTCTGTCAAAAACAGCTTCTTTTTCATTTTACAGACAAACCAGATAGTATAAACTTCTCTCTCTTAAAGACGCTCCTGTGCCAGGTTATTTAGCAAAGTGCTGCGGCCGGTACAAAGCTCTGACACACTGAAACTTCCTCAAAACTTTTCAATAAATGTCTCAATAAATACACTGGACATTTTTTTCCCCATATAAATAAGCACATTACTATAAACCTCCTATTCATGTTACAGCCTGTACTACTATTCCAGTCATGTGGTTATAATGTTATAAAACATTATGCACATCATCAAACCAATTACAGAATTCATCTGTGTTGTGATATTTTAAAAAAAAAAAAATCAAATCAATCGATATTTTCTGACCAATCAGAATAAAAAAATTCATCTGCATCACCATCTATATTACATAGAAGAACAATGCTCAGGTTATTTTCTTTGATTGGCTGAGAAGAAAATAAAAGGGTTAAAATGACCGGTGTTTGTAACAAAAAAATGTCTCTTGTGTGCTGTAATATGGGGGGGAAAATGGTCCTTATTTCCATATCCATATTGTTACGCCCCGTCTAGGGGTGAGGGCGAAACATGAACGGGAACAAGAAACCAGGGGTAACCGAAAGAACAATATTTTAATGGGAAAACAAGTGTACAAGTGGGGGGTATGTCTTCATCAGCTGACAATGCCAAAATAACAAACAAAACAGCTATTTATTGCACCCTTTTACTTCCCTACTAAACAAAAGAAAAAGAAAATACAAATCACTTCCCTATCTCCCTAAGAATAAACACAATCAAGAAAAGGTACGAAACAACATGGCATCGGTCTCCCTACCTCCCTCCCTAGAATACTATGTACAACTATATACAGATTAGCAAACAAGTCCAAACAAGGGCAATCCAGTCAATCAAAGTCAAACGAACAGGCAGGAGTCAGTATGAACAGGGAATGCTAAGAATATAAACACACAGAACAATTCACAAAACTAGTTAGCAGAAAGCAAGTATTCACCGCAAATGAGCCAAAAAAGCTAAACAGGAAGTGGTGGTGGAGGCTTTTATAGGCCAGAGGGAGTCAGCTGACCAGCAGGGTGTGGCACCAGGTAAACCTCAGGAACCAATCAGGGTTTATCCTGCACAGAAACACAAACACCTCCCCAAAACAGAAAACAAACAGAAATGGACGTAACAATATCATCCGAAAAGGGCTTCAAACACTGCAGTCTTTATATATAATAGTTACAGTTGTTCTGTAATAAACTTGGCCAGGTCAACAGGACATCTAATGCTATAGTGTGAACACAACAAGGGCAACAAAACAAGTTAATGTTTTACTATCCATCCTCCAGCGAGGTGTGTGTGTGTGTGTGTGTGTGTGTGTGTGTGTGTGTGTGTGTGTGTGTGTGTGTGTGTGTGTGTGTGTGTGTGTGTTGTGGTTAGTTGTGTGTGTCCAGTGGAGGATGCTGTAGCCAGACCCCACATGTTGAGCAGCTGTAGGATCTTCCTTGTCTCGGCCTGCAGGACCGTGTTTGATCCCCCCCGTGTGGGGCAGATGGTGGTGTCTTTGTGCAGCGGTGGCTGTTATTAGCCGTGACTTTCATCCATATGCTTGAATGAGAGGGCAGGTGGCCAGGGAGATGAATTTTTTAAGCAGGTATGACTCTATCCACAGTAAAGTCTCCTGGAATAGACTTCAGCAGCCCTATTTGACAGCTCTATTGGATTCATCTCAGCAGAATTTCAAGCTCAGGGCTTCTTTTTTTTTTAGAAATAGTTTCATTGTGAGTCCATGATTGCCTGTTGAAAGGGAACTTGTGTAAATGTCCCTGAGTTAAGTTGAGGTTGATAAGAGTTCGGCTTCGGGATCCGCACAGTCTTTTTAGACGTACAGATGCTGCTGGGTTCAATGATTTTAATCTTATATATTAACTTCTCACCACCTAGAAGACGTTGGCACGACTCTTCTGATGAAAGATGCAGTTTTTAATTTGTAAAAGTGTTTTCTAGACCTGTATTAATCATGCAAAATTACTCTGTGGTCTTCTGTTTTGAAATTTTTATAGCCCAGAAATAACAAACATTCACATTTATGGCATTTGGCAGATTCCCTCATACAGAATGACTTCTAGATGTGCTTTGAAGTCTCTATCAATAAATACATGATACTGGTTCATTAGTTCACAGACTGAGTGCTAACTTTTTTTTTTTTTTTAAAATAACTATGTTAGAGAGATAATATAGTGCAAAAACCACACAGAAAACACAAATAATCCAGGAAGAGGTAGGTCTTTAGATGTCAATAGAAGAATACCAGTGTCTCAGCAGTTCGGATATCTCAGAGGAGGTTCGTTCCACCACATGGGCACCAGAACAGAGAAGAGCCTTGATGCACATCTTCCCTGAGAGATGATGGGACCAGTTGAGCAGTGCTAGATGATTGGAGGGAACATGGTGCAGTGATAAGAGCACTGGTATATTTTTGGCTTTGTAGGCAAAAATTAGGGTTTTAAATCTGAGGGCTGCTACAGGAAGCTAGTGAAGGGAGAACTTAGGAAGGTTGAAAACAAGTCATGTCGCCGCATTCTGGTTCAGCTGCAAAGATTGAATGGTGCTCAGTGGCAAAGCTGCAAGGAACGAGTAGTAGTAGGAGCACCTGAGTGACCTGTGTAGATTGAAATGGGCAAAGCTTTCTGATGTGGTAAAGGAGAAATCGGCTTCATTGGATCAGATTAGCGAAGCGAGTGGAAAAGGACAGTTGATCGTTCATGGTTAGCTGAAGGTTGCATGTGGCAGGAGGTGAGATCTGAGAGTTGTTCAGGGAGAGGACAAGGTCCTGACATGGGAATACATCATGTGGTATGAACAGCAGTTCAGTTTTGCTGGGATTAAGTGTTTGAGGAAGGGAGGGAAACAGAAGATAAGTCCTCAGAATGTCATCTGCATCGCACTGGTATGAAAACCCACATGAGGATCCGAGTATAGAGGGAGAGCACAAGAGTACTGATACACAGGCGCTCAGCTCTAAATCTTTTCCTTTTATAAGACATACGCAGTTTCATCACAGGATGTAGGATCAACTGGAGAAAATTTGAAGCCAATAACACTGATCTTAATGCGAGCCATGCGAAAAGTCACCCGTAACTGTGACAAGAACTGGACAGATTTTATGATTACAGCAACAGATCTTAGAAGGTACCATAAGATAATACTCAGTGTTTCCAATCACACACAATAATAACGAGTGCAAAGAAGAGTCAGAGTATAGATTAGTGTCAAACATTCCATTTTTTTTTCCAGAGTAAACCGCAGCTCTCACCAGAAGTTGAAGTTTGAAAGAGTGCACTGGAAGTTCACACTAAATATTCATTGTACCTCATTATAGATTTGAGTTGTACTCGCCAGAATGTTACGATCCAAAAAGGATCCCTCACTAATTATGCATGATTGGGAAATTGCAAATCTACAGCCGTCTCATCGGGGATGAATGATTTGTGCTGGAAAATACGGAGTGAAATAAGCTTTGTGAATTTTTATTTTGTCAGCCGTTTGGCATCTGTGTGGCCATGTCTCTTAGGAACGTGTGTGTGTGTGTGTGTGTGTGTGTGTGTGTGTGTGTGTGTGTGTGTGTGTGTGTGTGTGTGTGCGCGTGCGCGCGCAGACAGTAGGGAGGAGAGGAATCGATAATAGAGCTGTCATGAGCCTGACAGCAAATGCTGATTTCACTTCAGGAATCTGTGCTTTTGTCAGCTGCTCTCTCTCTCTCTCTCTCTCTCTCTCTCTCTCTCTCTCTCTCTCTCTCTCTCTCTCTCTCTCTCTCTCTCTCTCTCTCTCTCTCTCTCTCTCTCTCTCTTTCTCTTATCAGGGCGGAAATGTGACTGTGCTCTTGACCCCCCATCTCCACATGACACTGGCTCTTTCTTTTCTAAAGAACTGACATTTCTACCTGCTCAGAGTTTGCAAAACACAGAGCAAGAACATGAAAGAAAACATTACACTCTTTTCTTCACTACTTAACAGTGGGTGTATCATGATCCGAGCCTCATTAGTTAAATTTTACCCAAAACTTTTGGACGTCCAGCAGCATCATCCCACATTGCTGTGGTACCTTTGGTTCGATTCCTGGGCAGGGAACCAACCCAGCCTCTGAGGGGTTAAACTCTCAGTACCGGTCCCAAGCATGGATGAAATGGGAGGTTTGCATCAGGAAGGGAGTCTGTAAAGTTGTAAAAAGATGAATAAGAATTAAATTACTGCAACATTAAAATAAAGAATTGTATGGTTGAGAAACATCAGGTTTCACCCCTAGCTTAATAAGATTAAAATAAAAGTGTGTACAAAAAAATGTAATTATACAAAGATTACTATTATAACAAATGTTCAAGATTAATATTAGACATATTTAAACGTGTTTGTATTTATCCCCAATGAACAAGCCTGAGGTGACTGAGGTGACTGTGGTGAGGAAAAACTCCCTTATATGGAAGAGGAAGAAACCTTGAGAGGAACCAGACTGCGAAGTGAACCTCATCCTCATTTGGGTGACACTTTAGGGTGTGATTATAAATAATGTCCTTTCTACAGTCAGATACAGTCCGACAATTGTGTGTTGATTAGAAGGATCTTGTCCTCAAAGACCACATGTTAATAATTAACATATAATTCATTCATTCATTTTCTTTACAATTTCCTGCAGTATTAATGTTATAGATAGAAAACTGGCAAAAATCACAACACTGAAAACTCACTTCCATAACACTCATGTAAACTTTGTGTTAATGTGTCTTGTATCCTGAACTGTGAACACATTGCTAACTTATCCTGGATGCACATGATTTAGCATAGAGAGTGTAAAGAGAATGGAATAAATGCTACCATCTATTCATGTTTTAATTTACAGCAAAAAGACTTTGTGAACATTTCTTGACCATGTTACTTTCAGGTCAAAAGAATAAAAAAAGAAATCAAATCAAACATTTACACTGAAAGAGTACTGCTCATTTTGACAGTACAGAACATAAGCGTTGGGAAAACGGCATGACACATTGAGTACAAACTGAGACTGTGAGTGATCGCACTGTAAGACAGTGAGGAAAAAGAAAAAGCTGTTAAAGAAGCAACAGAAGGAAGCTGTAGTGTCAGTGAGGTGTTAAAATCCTGTTCACACTTCACTTTGCTGTGTTTTTGTACATCATTAATTATAGAACAATGATGACTCTGTGGATCTGTCAGGAGATGGGCTGAACTGTTTATTTGTGCATTTACTTTTATTTATGTACTTATTTATTTTTTCAATTATTTTACTTAAAGGTGGGGTGCACGATGTTTGAAAGCCAATGTTAACATTTGAAATCACCAAAACAAACACGCCTAACCAAAATGGGTGTCTCCCCTGTATTGATAGGTCCGCTTCACACATAGATACATAACACAGGCAACTATTATGGCGGAACCTGCTGGGGCAGCTGGCCGAGGGGATATTTTTTATCAATAAATGTACACAATGAGTAATACTATGGTAATACAAATGTGTTTTTGTAGTACTGTGTGTAGTAATGTCAGTGTTTCAGTCACTTTCTGCTAATGTCAGACATGCGCACCGAACACTTTCTCCACAGCATATTGACAAGCCACGCCCCTTTCTGCTAATGTCAGACACACGCACCGAACACTTTCTCCACCTCATATTGACAAGACACACCCCTTTCTGCTCATTGGCTACACGATTGTTTTGTTTGTCGGCCCGACTCAGTTTTCTGAAGCATTTTTCGAACATCTTGCACCCCACCTTTAAGTGCTGCTGAAATGAAATTCTACACAGATAATCCAGTCTAAAACCCAAAGACAATGTAGTGCCCTGACACGTTTTTGTACATTTAAAAGTACATGGCATTTATTTATATCCAATTCAGGAATGCTTATTTTGAACTGCATTATCTTGTGCAAGGACCATAAAAGATTCACCCTCTGGACTTTTCACCTTTTCTAGTTTGTGTGTAAATCAAAGCGAAATCGAGTCTTTTATGGGTGAAAACTCATTCATGTTTTATGAGAAGCCACGAGCGAGACGTGGGTAATAGAAGCTCTAGCACAGGTGCCTTGTCTTTCACAGCTCTGATTTCATTACATCACACACTTTAACAGGAACATCACACAGAGGGCTCATGTCTGTGTCTCTCAGGAACTACTAAATAATGCCTCTGAACTAAATGGTTCAAAGTTCAACAAAGTTAGAAAACGTGTTGAAAATCGGTTAAGAAGTCTGGGGATAAAGCTCTAACTGTAGTTCAGACTTTTTGAACGTAGCCTACTGCAGCTTTGAGGAAGTTCTATACAAAGTCGGAGTAATCCTCTACGAATGGTATAATTCTCCCCAGATAAGATGCCTTATAAAAAGTCCTCCATGGCAGAAATATGAAATGCGCTGCTCCAAAGCTGATAGTAACAAGTTTACCTGCTTACTCATGCCAGCTAGCTAGACTAGCTAAACTACTGTACAAGGTGAAGAACAATTCAGTCATGTCTGCTCCCTTCCACTGTGTATTTTTTTTTTTTACAAAATATTGTGTAATTTATGTATTTTGTTCTCCAGGTTGAGAAAAACATTTACCATAAGCTGTACTTAAGATTGTAAAACAATTACCAGAGCAGAAATCAATAAAAATATACACACCAATGTTGAGGAGTAGATTTATAACCTTAGAAGTGGCTAACAAAGCAAACTACACGACCCAGATAAACAGATAAGTATCATACAAAACCTTCCCACCAAATTAAGTAGAAAATAAATGCAAAAAATATTGTTCCTTTTTTTTTTTTTTTACAGTATTATATTCGAGTCTCTTTTTCTCCTTTGATTGTTTCCTTCCCACCGTTGTGTAGTTGGACTTCTTTCATGCATAAAGGCAGAATGTGATGAGTGTGACGAATGCGATGAAGTCAGAGACGGCGTATAGTATACGGATGTAAAATCCACTCGACTGTAAAAGACCATCACAGGATTCTGAGGTGACTCAGAGTGATTCAAGAATATCATATTATGGTTGTTTTAAGTTTTGGCAACAGAACAGAAATTTGAGAAAGAAAAATGGGGGAAAAGTTTTAAAATAAGGAAAACTATTATCAGTATAAACAGAGTACTAACAGCTTAGATGTGTACAAGCTCCGAATTATGAAGTTGGATTTTAGACTTTGCTAATAAATTTGTATTAATATGGATGGCATTTTTAAATAACATATCAATGACGCAAGTGGCATTTAAATAAACGAATAAACAAACAAACAAATAAATAAATAAGCAAGTGTTTTAATAGATTGATTTCTAAAATGCATGTCTTTGTTACAATTTCTCGGTTTTTCTTTCCCATTTTAATATGTAACTTTAGCGCAGCAAGTGATACGGAAGAGAAAAAAGTGTCACTGCAGGTCTTTATGGAACTGCCACAGTTTTCTGATGATCGATTATGGTCATTAGAGGCAGTGCTGTAGAACAGAGCAAATACAAAGAGTGATGAAAGGCCAACCTTCCTGTTCGACCCAGTAGTACACGCCAAGTGCATTTCTCACTGTCACTTCAAGGTGAATTGGGTGAAAGTTCACAGATAAAGTGCTGATGAACAGTCATAAAGACTCTCTTTATTTTGGGGGGGGTGGAGGGATGGGGTATGCATCACACAGTGAGGTTTATGATGTACCCTAAATGCCTTGAGAGGTGTCAGTCATGTGCTTTAATGAGAAAAGCTTTAAGATATTCTATAGCGTCTGGTTGTTTGAGACTTGAACCATTAAATTGTTGTTCTTCAGATTTGCTGGCCTTTCAGTTCACGACATGATGAAAACATGGTTCATCCATTACGGAGTAGATGAGTTTTGCTTTGCATCTTTCAGCCATTTGGTGGATTCCACATCATTAACCACTTAAAAGCCAAATCCATCTTCCGAGAAGTGGTGAGAAGATCAAACGAGTGTCATCTGTGTCATGTTTAGAAGCTAATCTATCATCCATGAGTTTGGGAACTTTTACATAGGCTACATTTCCATAAATCAGGATTCCATCAGTATAGTTGGTAGTTGCCCTATTATATTTAGTGATTATAATAAATCTTTTAAGGGGGGAACGGTTGCTTAGTGGTTAGTACGTTCGCCTCACACCTCCAGGGTTGGGGGTTCGATTCCCTCCTCCGCCTTGTGTGTGTGGAGTTTGCATGTTCTCCCCGTGCCTCGGGGGTTTCCTCCGGGTACTCCGGTTTCCTCCCCTATCCAAAGACATGCATGGTAGGTTGATTGGCATCTCTGGAAAATTGTTTGTAGTGTGTGAGTGCGTGATTGAATGAGAGTGTGTGTGTGTGTGTGCCCTGTGATGGGTTGGCACTCCGTCCAGGGTGTATCCTGCCTTGATGCCCGATGAAGCCTGAGACCCGAGGTAGTTCAGATAAGCGGTAGAAAATGAATGAATGAATGAATGAATAAATCTTTTGTCAGAAATGCAGTATGTGATTTAAACTAGGTTACAAGGTTCATATAAGTATTTGTAGGAACACACACACACACACACACACACACACACACACACACACACACACACACACACACACACACACACACACACACACACACACACACACAGGACCAATACTAAACAAAAGCATACACCTTAAAACCAGAGGTATTTAAGGCTTATTAGTCAGTGAGGTGCCGGTGGGTGTGATTACTAAGCTGATGAACTTGGTTGGCTGTAAAAGGGACATGGTAATAGGCAGGGGATTCTGATAGATGGAGATCATCGAGAATAAGACAGCTGTTTGTCATCTGCTCGTTATTTTATCAAGCACAAAGAGCTAAGGGATAGTCCATACACTGGCGAACAATTAAGATGCTACATCTTGCCTTATGACAGCAATCAGAAACATAGCAATAAAGCGATACTGATGTTTTTCAGGCCACTGGCCAAGTTAATCAGCCAACCTCACCATCAGTTATCATGTATTTCACTTACTGATGACAAAACTAGAAGGATGAGTGCATTACATTACATTGCAGGCCTGGCAGAATGTTAAAGTGGTCTAATGGAGTTTGTAGGTCACAGGATACAAACAGTCATTGTCTGTAAAGGCTTTGCAAGAATGTAGAAATATGTTATAGAAGTGCGATGTTGAAATATCTCTCCATAGAATATATCACTACCCAGTTACCTTCAAAGTATTGTGTTGCTTTATAGTGCACCAAAGAAATACTCCAGCATCATTATCTCCAAAAAAATCCCTTATTAGTGTGATAGTTATATAGAAACATTTATCTATTTATCTAAAATTCTAATATTCTTTAGGTTATACATCTATATATTGTGAATATAGAACTGATTTGAATAATTATAACAAATCTCCTCTACGAAAATGACCCTAGACATATATCTACTATAGACATATCCAGTTTGATTTATATACAAGGCTTGTCTGTAATTAATGACAGGCAGGTGAATTATAATCCACCCGCTCGGAAAACGTACATTACGGCAGATACGGATATTTTAATCCCATATTAAAACATAGCTGTTATTCATCATGGCTGAAAATCACATCTTGTGCATCCCTGATTGCTGTGGAAAACGTGCCCATCTGGAGGGAGAGGACGGATGACAAAGTGGCCGTGAGCAGCCGGGCTTTGAGCGGTCCCCCTGCTCATCAGCATAATGAGGGGGATCATTTGTGAACTCACACCATCACTACAGCATTCCCGTGACTCCCAGTAACACCGCTGATGAGACAAGATGAAGTGAATGTATCACAAGGGCGCCAAAGGCAGTCAGATATAAGTGCTGTCTTTTTATTATTGTCCTCAGAGTCCATAAAAAAAAAGCAAGACACTGACAAATATGGACAGCATGGGAAAATCCATGGTTATACACAAGAAAAGGTCAAAACTTGAGAAAACAAGAAAAATAAAGCAACAAAGCCCAGTCATGCAGCTTAGCGTAGACACAGATAGCCATAGCTTTTTTCTTTTTAAGTAAAAGACTGTAAAAATCAACCAAGAAGTAAAAGATAGATGGTAGATTCAGTAGTAAAGGGCATTTCATTTGACAAGTTTCTTCAAGTTTCTTTGACTCTTACATTATATTCAAAAGGTTCTATTTGTATTAATGCTACAAAACTTTCTTTTTTGTAAAAGAAAGTGCCTTTTTTTCTATTCTTTATGAAATCAGCTGCAGGAAGCTCATGCCAATGTTGTTTTGTACATATATTTGTAATATGATTGTATTTGAACGAGAGGATGGCAAACAGATAAACATCGAATGACGGTCTAGCTCGCAATATGGCCAGAAAGATGTGAAAAATCACTACTACTTCTATCTGTTTATTGAATTTCCCATTTGAACCATGGTATTAATATAGAGTCGGTCCAATATTTCCTGCTTAAACAACCTCAACTCTTCTAGAAAGGATTTCCACTAGATTTTGAAGCATGGCTTTGGGATTTTTTTGCCTGTTCAGCCACAAGAGTATTAATGAGGTCAGGCACTGATGTAGGGAGAATAAGCCTGGAGCACATTCGGCGTTCCATTTAATCCCAAAGGTGTTCAGTGGGGTTGTGGTCAGGGCTCTGTGCAGTCAAGTTATTCCACTCCACCCTTGGCAAACTATGTCTTTAGGTGTTTGCTTTTTACACAGAGGCATTGTCATGCTGGAACACATTTGGATCTCTTACATTCAGTGATGGGAATTCTTAATGCTACAACATATATTGTAGACAATTGTGTGCATCCAAAATGATGGCAACAGGTATGTTATTATGTTTACATTATGTTTGTTCAGGTATGCACATAAAAAATGTCATAAAACGCCATAAAACAAGGTCAATTTGAACTTCGTTGGAGGTTCGATTGATGTTTTTAATTCACTATTTAAACCGATAGATTAATGTCATTGTTTGACACATGGGTTAGTTTGAGATCATACTATTTGGGTGAACATATGATGTTGGTCATTAAGAGAAGACATTAACACTGTTAACGTTAAAAACATACATGTGAATATCATTTCATTCAATTAAAGATTTAATTGACCTTAATTAGATTGAAAGAATTTTGTTTGCAAACACTTCATGTCACTTGGTGCTGTGTGTGTACGGTATAGCAGATGCATACATGTATGGTTAAGTAAAAGAAAGGAGGATCTTGGAGGATTGCAGCCCAAGGTACACTCAATATGATTGATACGCACAAGATGTGCCTACACCAGGCTAATAAAAAAAAAAAAAGTTAAATTAAAACGTTTTATAAAAAGTGAGGTTTACTTACAGACAAAAATATGCTACTTTGTAGGCTTGTGTCAAGTGCTACTGTTTTCATCAATGCATGCGTGTGTGTTTTTATTCTTTTATTTTTTTTCAAATATAAGATTTAATAATTGTTACATAACAGGACTGACAGAACTGCAAGAAGTCGTCCTTCGAAGGATGATGTGTCGCTTGACAATAACCATTTTCCAAGCTGCAGAAATTAGACCTTGAACAGAGGTTCAGTTTCAAAACACAGAACAACAGGTCTATAAAGCTTTAAGCTGTATTAAGTTGTCTGGTGAAACACACACACACATACACACACACACACTCACTCACACACACACGCTCAGTTAAAGATCCTGTTATATATCAGATGAACAAGAGACCATTTTAAGAAGGAGTGCTAGCTTAGCCCAGGAAGCCACACTGACAATGCTCATTATGAAGAAATAATGGTTGAGCTTACATGCGCTGGCCATTATTAATATGCCTTTGCTTGGGGAGGTCGCAGGTTAACTACTATTCCATCTCACCTTGGACGACCTCCAAGAAAATGGCTAATAACCCTGTCAGCTCTTCTGCTGACAATAGCGATTTAGTGAACTTGGGCCTACAGAGAGGACTTGTACGGCTTTAAAACACACAAGACATTGGGAAAGTCCTCCAGCAACAGGATGACCCTCAGCCTAAAGATATGTTGTGCTTGGTAAAGCACTCTGAGGAGGTGGCAGTGGGCACACCGGAGACACAAGGCAGCTTTATTGGGATCACATACAACATCTGCGATCAATACGGTGATGTAAGCTGGTGAAGGATGGAAAAATAAAGCAGGCGCCCCGCAGCAAAGGAGCAGATAATTGCACCGGCCATGTGGCTCTGGAGAACTGCTATCTATTCAAACACATTAGCATGCAGCAGACAAAGGGGCCCAGAGATAATTGGTTGGAAGAGATGAAGATGTATCATGCTAGAGCTGCACCGGGACAGGGGACACTGTTGACATCAAATTACTTTGGGTTACAGTAGAGATGTTACTAGGGAAAAGTCTTGGTGACAAAAGGAAAAGAAAGTCAAAATGGAATGATATTGCAGCTGGAAATAACCAGAATATAACTAATTATGGTGCTAATAATACAATGAAACCTGGATCATAAAAATGTTCAAATTATGTCTAGACGAAATGAACCAGTTTGCGTTGTACGTCGAATACGAGCTAGAGAAACAGAATATTTGAAATGACAATGCAAAAAAAAAAAAAAACACGATATCAGAATAACCCTAACTTTTAGTTCCTGTTACTCACGCTTCCTCGAAATAATTAGACCGACTACAAGTCAAACCAATTATATGAAATTCAAGTTTAACTAGACATCTGAAACAAAAAGAAAAAAAAAAAAAAAGAAACCGTGAACTAATTAAAAGGTTCCTAGAAAATGTTTCTAAGAAAAGAACTTGAGAATGAGCCAAGACGTATGTAATGTAATATATCAGGAGTTCTTTATATTCCAAAACTATGGAGTATAAATCCCCACCCTGGCTGCAATAGACACCTCTGATGAAGGTCATTCATTATGATTAAAATCGAAATGATTTGTAAATGACTCGTGGGACCGGGAGTCCAGTGGCACCTTCAGACAAGGAAATTGCATTAGGAGTGAAGGGCTCTGTCGTGGGACTCGCACCTCCAGCTGCATTTCCACAGCCTCCAGCAACACGCCTCCGAAAGACCTGAGTGCAGCATGAGCAAAAGCAGCCACTAATAAATGGTACAGATGAAGCTTTTTTATTTATTTATTGCTGATATGGAATTCCGGACTGTTCCGATATATTTTGCCCCAGAGGTTAGAAAAACATGGATTGATAATTAACACCTAGAGCGATGTTTAGAGGTGCGATTTCCCATGAGAGCTCAAGGGTTAAAATGAAATTTGGTACCATAACAAACAAGCATACTGGTGTGAAATATATGAGTGTATAGCATTAACATATATAGTAGATGTGTTGGGGATGAGAGTCCGTATCTATGTGTGTGTGTGCTGAGAGGGGGTCAGAGATCAATTAAGGTGAGACTGCTGAAGAAATAGAATTGTCCAAATCCTCAAGACTTCCATTTCAGTTCTTCCTGATGCTGTGGGGATTCGGTTCCATTTTATATTTTGAGGAAAGGACAGAATAATAGACACTGTAGAAAAGACCGTTTTGGTCATTGTCACTCATTTCCTATGTTTCTGGATTAATTGAATCTAAGACATTTCTTCTTTTTCTTTTCTTAAATAAAATTTTCCGTTTCATTTCCTTTATAAATCTCATCAGAATATTTTAAAACTGTTTCTATAATGAGTGATGTGACGTACAGCTGTATGGTGACCCATACTCTGCGTTTAACCCATCCAAAGTGCACACACACACACACACCGTGAACACACACACTGTGAACACACACACACCGTGAACACACACCCGGAGCAGTGGGCAGCCATTTATGCTGCGGTTCCCGGGGAGCAGTTGGGGGGTTCGGTGCCTTGCTCAAGGGCACCTCAGTCGTGGCCGGCCCGAGACTCGAACCCACAACCTTAGGGTTAGTAGACTTACTCTCTAACCCTAAGCCATGACTTCTATATATATCCTGCATTCATCTATACACCCGTCCTTAATTGAACCGAGGTGCAGCAGTTTCTTGTAGACTTTCTCCAAATGTTAGCTATTGTTGGATTTAAATTTGATTTATAATAATAATTAAAAAGAACCTCTATATTTATTCATTCATTCATTTTCTACCGCTTTATCCGAACTTCTCGGGTCACGGGGAGCCTGTGCCTATCTCAGGCGTCATCGGGCATCAAGGCAGGATACACCCTGGACGGAGTGCCAACCCATCGCAGGGCACACACACACTCTCATTCACACACTACGGACAATTTTCCAGAGATGCCAATTAACCTACCATGCATGTCTTTGGACTGGGGGAGGAAACCGGAGTACCCGGAGGAAACCCCCAAAGCACGGGGAGAACATGCAAACTCCGCACACACAAGGCGGAGACGGGAATCGAAGCCCGACCCTGGAGGTGTGAGGCGAACGTGCTACCCACTAAGCCACCGTGCCCCCTCCTCTATATTTAATATAGACTTAATATTTAAGTGCTGCAAAAAATCATTCTAAAGGTTTTTTTGTACTGGTGAAGAAGTTACTTCCTCATTATTAAAAAACACCACAACAACAAGAACTGCAGAGCCATAGAAAAGAATATCATCCCGCCATAACCTGTCAGTGCATTTGGTTTAATTATATGCAGGTGAAAAGTTCATGCAACCTCAACTTATTGTCCTTGGACAGGTGTATCGTGCAATATTTCACAACACACTCTCAGACTAATGATAACGTAAGGAAGGTGAGAGACTCCCATGCCTCAACGGGTCAGAGCTATTTTAATGACTGGAGGTGGACAATACTGACCTACACAACACTGACACTACAGTGTACATATATAACGTCGTTACTGTAAATGTAAAGAGGATATATGTACTGGAGGTATATTAAAAAGCAAAAAATATATATATATATATTTTACTAAAGCTATTTTACTCACTGTAAACAGAAATGATAAAAGTTTGAATGCAAAAATTGATTTGTGGAAAATGATTTCTGATTTGTATTAGAAAAATATCAAAGATTTGACGGGTATATCTGTTATTTGTTTGTTTGTCCTCCGTCCAGGGTGTATCCTGCCTCGATGCCCGATGACGCCCGAGATAGGCACAGGCTCCCCGTGACCCGAGAAGTTCGGATAAGCGGTAGTAAATGAATGAATGAATGAATAAATCTCTATTACACCATTTCTTCCTTGTAAAAATGAAGGAACACTGATAAAACCTATCACAGTCTTGTTGCTCTAAATTACTTTTTTTTTTTTTTTTGTCTTCTTCATTTTGCCTTAAAGTTTTGCACTCAACTGTATCTCATCTAGAAATATTCAGGTCAGCCACCCCAATATTCAGCCCACACCTGCGTACTTCAGCCAAATTGTGGAAATGAGAACCCGGCACATAAAGCAGCAGATTGATATGTAAGAGCGCAGCTTCACATCAATGACACTGTGAGACTTCGGTTAATCAATTGGTCTCGACTTCAAACAACGGTGAGTTGATCAGGTGCTGTTCCGGCCTGGATGGGATAAAAACCTGCAGCCAAACCTGTGCTTTATTGGATAGGAAAACCTACTACTGTTTCATGACTTACTAATAAAGCAGGTCACAAATTTTACAGGACCAAAAACTGGAAACTAGTCAAATCAATTACCTGACCTAATCCCTACTGAGCTACGGTTCACTAACGTAGAAAAGAACGTATGTGTAAACCATCCCAAAAAGCCAGAAACTCCTTCATTACACCAGGAAGTGGTTCATCATGGAAGACGGATTCTGGTGAGGATCAGCGGTCCTAGCCAACTAAAAAGAAATGCATGATGCTGTTGTACACTGATAGTTGCCCGTAATCGTAACCAAAAGAGAATAATAAGAGAAATAAAAGAATAAGAGAAAGAAAAAGATTGTTCAGAAACAAACAAACAAAAAAAAACCCCAACACATTTGTGAGGTGGTTTGGGAAAACCCATTAAATCTTCTGTCTCTAACATACTTTAACACCTCAGTAATCATGGTGAATTTATTTTACTTCAGGTGAAGAGTCAGAGACCGAAATAGATGATGCTTATTATGAACTTATAATTCTTCAAAATGCTTCATTACTGTTTTTACTAAGACAATTGGGTTATTAAGGCAGACTATATAAAGTACTAACGTAAATGTCAGCATTTTGACAGATGGATGGCATCTAAACACAAATTCTATATATATTATATAATTCTCTCTATATAATAAAATAATATAATATAAATTCTATCTAAACTAGTTTAAAAAATCTAAACTAATGTAAAGTGTAGCATTTGACAATATAAAGGAGGACATAAACCGATCAGATTTTCTTTTGAATTTATTAGAAAAAAATAGAAAATTTAATATATTACACTACAAAAGACATTTACACAAACGAAACGCACAATAAAAGGGAGTAGACAAATAATCACAACAGCAACACAACATTTTTTTCTGTGCTTGTAAATTTTTTTTTTGTTCTTGGAACAATTCTTATTCCTAAGATATTTGTGGCTTATGACAGGCTAAAAACATATTTATGCTGAGAAAATGTGTGTGAGCAAACCTCACCTCCATATCATGCACGTTTTTATCATATCTCTTCCGTCTAAATGTCTTTTTCTCTCTCTCCTGCACGCCAGCGTTAATGAGGAACGTCCCAAGGTGCCTCATGGTGGTCTGTGAAACCTTTTTTTCTTTGAGTCACATGATCAGTGATCAGATGGTGAAATCTGTCTGGCTTTCCTGCAATTAAAAATGCTCACAAGAAGTTGGTTAACGGTATGAAGCATTTCTCGTGGATCTCGATATCTTGCCTATCATGTTATAAAACTATATCAGTAGTAGGTGTATTCCTCCTTTAGAATCTAAGACGATCTTTCAGGTGGTCATTTCCTATAGTGTATACATGCTTCTTAATCCCCTGCAGTGTGCCTTCTATGTTATCCTTATGAAGAAAAAGATTTCTCAGGAAATCTTTGTTAAAATTGCATGTTTATCATTTTACTGTGCTTTTTTTTTTAAATTAGAACTATGCAAACTTTAGATAGGAAAAAAAACAAAACAAAATAAGTCAAAATACAGAGAAACTAAAGGTCAATTTAAAAAAAAGAAAGAAGATTGATCGATTTGTCCTTGGCCCTATTTGTCATAAAACTAGTTGTATTTTGAGCAAAATTAAAAATAAAAACGTGAGCAGCACATGCTGGTTAAAAGAGTTGATGTTCAGAATAGATCCAGCATCGGTAGAGAAGTTGTCTAAGGTGCTGACGATAGAAAATGTTGTTTGAAGACATAAGTGTATTTGTATAAATAGTCTATAGCGTGTTCTGATATTTAGTTTGTTCTCCTTCACGTCCCTCTTAACAATCTTTTCAAAAACGTCAACAGTTAATCTTCATGTATAATAATAAATAACACATAACTTGTAATAGCATATGAAAAAAAAAATCCCCTTTCAAGTGATTCTATGATGCCATTCAATTGTGCGACACTGCAGAATGCACTGGAATGGTTTGACTGTCATATTAGTTTCGGAGAAACATTATAAACTGACAAACCCTTTTTGTCTTAACTGACGGGATCCGACCCAGCGCGTTCGGTTAGCCTAGAAAATGGTTTCTACTAACTGCTGAAAAAATGGAAGCACTTAGAAACTAGATGGAAGTTTAAACAAATAACGGTGGTGTGCTTTGCAGAGTCTCAGCACTGTTTATAATACAAGCTAAACTTGTCATTAAGCTGTATGAACCTGCATGATCCTCTTTCTTTAACTGACCAGTGTGCTCATAGCACAAAGCACTTCTAACAGTAAACATAACCTCATTAATCTATGATGCTTATGTGATGCTTTGGTTTGACTACAGTTTCCTCTAGGAAGATCTGTTTAACGGCCATAAAGTGGAAAAATCATGAGCGGCCAACAGCAGGGCTGTTTAGCTGTACGGACATTCAGGGACAATACTGACTCCGATAACTCTTCTTTATAAATATACTGAGAGCTACTGTATCTTTTTTTTTTTTTGTTCTGTATATTTGTATTTGCAATGAACTGCAGACAGACTGTAGTAAAAAAAAACATATGCTAAGAAAGGTCGGGTAGAATTAAATAAATAAAAATCAACAGCAATTTTGAAATTCACACATCGAGTGTAAAATGACCTGCTGTTACTGAAAAGCACTATAAACATTTCTCATGTCTAAGTCAACATCTTATTACTAATGTTTTCCAGCTAAAAGTACTGTATATGAACCCCACATGGACTTGGATGAATTGCTTTAGCTAACTGTACACTATTTACACATACAACTTTACTGTAACTGGAGCCAAATATTTGTTTTTGAAGCCTGATACTATTCGATGTATTTCCACCTGGATTAAGACACATATTGTGCAAATGAAAACCGTACACCCATTTGCAACCATTTCTTCTTCCGCATCCAAAAAGAAATGAAATCGGTATCAAGCTCGGAATCGAATATTGCTTTGTAATACACGGCCGCGTCTTCCTTCACCAATTCGTATGGTTTGAGTCTTACTGCATGACCTTCCCTCCAAGAGAACAGGTGGAATAACATCTGTCGACGTAGGTAGGTAGGTAGACTGAAGATTTTGTGGATTTCTGGAGGTAATAGTATTGTTGCATGAGGTTTTGAAAAAGTGCTATACATTCAGCCCAGAGACTCCCACCAGACGCTCAGTGGTCCTACCTGGAAATGTGCCACACTTTTCCAAATGTTTCATTGGCAACATGTCTGGCTCGGGTCCTGTCAAAGCTGCCAGGAGGCTGACGGGCTGTGCATAAACACACACACACACACACAACTCTCTGTCCAGCTATTGAGCCAATCCTCATTTTGTTCCTCAGGAATATCGAGTCGTTTCCCTTTAAACGTTTAATAGTTCCGTATTCAATAAATAAGTGTCCCTGGTGTAAAAGTGCTAGGCTATTACTGTAGGTCAGGCAGCTCTGAGAGCTACCTCAGACAGGAATAGTGGCATTCGTCATCTGGACTCGCATCTCCTGGATGCTGTTGAGGATCTTTTTCTGGTGTCCAGCCAGAGTGACTCCAACCCTCCTCACATCTCTGTAAAACAGTCAGCAGTATAATTATACACCTTCACAGTGTTTAAGTAAGGAACAGGGTGTGTTGTTATAGGTGTGATGTGGCCTGAAACACAGCAGAGTTACTGGCTCGTCTGATTATGATTATTTTCCTGCGACAGAAGTATTTTATATCTTCTTGTACCACAGCAATTCGGCAATGCATATTTTTTGTAGCACTTATATAAGAACGACATGTCATGCATTTACTTTTCTGTTTATAGTTACACTTAGAAGTCAGTTTCTGTTTTCACTTATATTAAAGCAGCTAAAAAAAGCAGTTTTCCATTACCAGCCTCTCTTTTTTTTCTATTTTAAAATGAATAAGAGAAAAAATATAGCTTTTCGTGTTAACAAGAAACTGCAAATTCCTCCACACTGAAGATGTATTTCAGAAAACTTTTTAAAAAGAAAGTAAATTTATCCTCACAGGAAACGTACCTCTGATTTTTAATGTTAAATTCATTCATGTGGAGCATCTGCCATAAGAGCCTATGTAAATCTATGGAACTAAGAATAGAATAAAACAAGCTATTATTATATATAATTTTTGAAACTGGCGCTATTGTCAGAACCTTCTCAGGAATAAATGTTTTAAATTACAACAAATAACTGGTAGTATGAACACAAATTCAGGATATAAAGGATTTATTTAAAATATGGTTTAGCCTTTGTATCTAAATCACCTGATTAACGTTTGAATTCATTCATTCATTCATTTTCTACCGCTTGTCTGAACTACTCGGGTCACGGGGAGCCTGTGCCTATCTCAGGCGTCATCGGGCATCGAGGCAGGATACACCCTGGACGGAGTGCCAACCCATCACAGGGCACACACACACTCTCATTCACTCACACAATACGGATAATTTTCCAGAGATGCCAATCAACCTACCATGCATGTCTTTGGACCGGGGGAGGAAACCGGAGTACCCGGAGGAAACCCCCGAGGCACTGGGAGAACATGCAAACTCCACACACACAAGGCGGAGGCGGGAATCGAACCCCCAACCCTGGAGGTGTGAGCCGAACGTGCTAACCACCAAGCCACCGTTCCCCCCAAAGTTTGAATGGGAAAAAAATGGGAATTTAATCCATAAATGTTAAATATTAAATGGAAAATATTCTTTATCGTTGTAATTAAGCACTTGTTGCACACCATACATCAGCTTTACAGTTAATAATAAACTGTCTATGAGTCTCTTATCTATAGGCTTAAAGGTTTTACCATAAAGTCATGTATGCCTGCCTTTAGTAAACCATTCACTTAGATTACATTAGGATCTGATCTTTATTTAATTGCTTTAACATGTCAGTCTTTTTTTTTTTTTTTTTTTACACAGTGGTCTTGATGGAATTAAATAGTCACTTGTCGTGTTTTACAAAATATCTGCCTCTGAGTATAGATATGAAATTTTACAATTAAGCGGCCAAATTAAATCCCGTCATAATTAAACAATTTTCCATTCTTTTTATTTTGTCCTTTACTGCACATCAGATAATGCCCACAACACCACTGGCAGGAAATGACAACAGGAGGGAACTTACTCTAAGGTCATCTGAGTGACTATGTCCAGTGAAGTGTATCCACTTTCCATGAAAAGCTCGGTGTATCGACCCATTTTTATGGCATCTAACCATTCCCCAACAGAGCTGAACGCACAAAGCTCTGCACTGCCATGCTCCACTAATGAATTGGACACCCTGTGGGAAAGACAAATGGACTGTTAAACAAATGGATGCATAAATCTAACATTAGCATGCTATATGAAGACCGTACAGAAAAAAAAGATGAACAAAACCCTAAGTGGATTTTTCTTGTGCATGCATGGATAGCTTGAATTATGAAAATAATATAAATTGTTGTAAAGTGTTATGTATCGAAGGGAGGTTACATTTAATTATTCTTTCAGAAAATCTTTTTTTTTTGCTAAAATAAGTCCATCTATTACCACCATGAAGTTCCTTCACTCAAAATCGGTCTTATTAAATGTAACATAATTTCATAAGACAATTAAAGGAAATAGATTCCAGCATGTTAAAAAAAAAAGTACAGAGCGATTCGCAATGCAGAAAATATATTTGATACCATGTAATCACCATAATTGGAAGTCATTTGTACGCTGTCACTTCCACTTAACTCTGCATTAAATCATGAAGTACCAGTGCTTATTTGTTTCAAGTGTCATTAAATCTTGATTTTCTGTGTCAGCCATGTAACAAAAGCTGTTAACGCTGCATTATCAGCATTTTGCAGACATGACACGGTTTTTGTGCTCACAGATACAGATGACAAAATGCCATAATTAGCATTCACTTTAAACAGAGCTGGGCCTGTGCTTATACAACAAACAAAACAGGGATAAGAGCCACACAGACCGAGAAACTGAGATGAGAAGCAAACTGAGAGAATAAAACAAGAGAGGACACAAAATGCATGAAATGGGGAGTAAATGAATGCAGGTGTTGTTCTGGTACCTGTTAGAGGGATTGATGAGGCTTTTCAGGCTACTTGGGTTGCGTATGAGCTTGTCCAGGAGGCTCACTATCTCATCAAACTTGGGCCGGCTGTTCCTGTCCTTCTGCCAGCAGTCCATCATGAGCTGGTAGAGAGCTGTGGGACAGTCCATAGGGCCCGGCAACCTGTAGCTCTCCTCTACAGCCTTTATCACCTGATATTTACAGAGAAATATGTTACACGCCATGCGCATTACTAAGACTGCACAAAGGTGTTTTTATTTATTTACTCTAGTAGTGTGCTATTTTGGGATGTAGACAAAGTATTCCCCGCATTATAATCTCATGAGTTCAGGATATTACAGCTGTACTATAAGAATAGCTAAAAGAAGAAATCAAGTTACTTTCAACAATAGTGTTCTTTTTATCAGTCAGACGAATAAAATGCACATATTTAGTAGGACATACAGTAGTTTAACTGGTTAAGTTCACAAATGCAGATACAAATTCCACAATGAGAATAAATCAGATGAGTCCCTTCCATTTGTTTTCAAATGTATTATGTTCTTTCCCTTTCTCTTCCCAGACTGGCCACTTGTCAAGGTGTACTCTGACATCTTTCACGACTGGTAGATGTTGGGATGTGATTACATTTGACAACTGAGTTGGTATATGATGCAGTCATACAAATGTACTGTACAGCTCCTGACACAGAGCTGGTGGGGAATTGCTGTTAAAGGATTGTCACAATGACTCAGAGAATCACTTTTTGATTGACTTTTCATTTGATTTGAGTTATATAAATATACAATATATTATAGATATCGCAGTGTGGACTTTCAGATTGTACCTATAAGTAATTCTATTTAATTTCGACACAAGGATAAAAGTGGCAGTTGAATGGTTAAGTGATTGAGTTTTTCTCTGCAAAGACGCTTTCTCTGCTCTAACGCACAAAACAAATCCCTTATATTGATTACGCACAGCTAGACAGAGAGGTCTGCTGACATGTTCTATGTTTATTTAAGGTTCACAAGCCTTCAAGCAGCTAAGATCTGACTACTGCATTGGGCAAGATGCCAACCTCTCATCTCTCTCCTAGCCGCCAACAAAATTCCCTCAATGTACTGGCAAAAAGAGAAAGCCAAAACAACAGCAGCTCAGAAACCAATCCCCCAGCAACATCTACTGTAGCAGAAGAAGAGAACGGAGAGAGCAAGAGCAAGTGTGAGATAGACAGAGAGAAACATAGGGAAAGAAGACGAGACAGGGTGGGAGCAAGGGAGAGTGAGTTTGAGTAGAGCAGAGCGAGAGAGATCTGAGGCAGCTCTCATGAAGGCCTTAAATAAAACATCAAATAACTTTCTCTTTCCCAAGCGTGTGAAACAGATTAATGATGGAGAGGAGAAGAGGATCTGAGGAGCGAATGAAGCTGTCACTGGCAGGCTAGAAGGGGAGAAAAAAGGTCAGTTCTGCTTGACAACAACATGACTTCAAATTGCACCTCCTTTAGGGACCTTCTCTGAAAACTTCTGCAATGTGTCCTCCGTTTTAATGCTGCTCACATATACACACACATAGACATTATACTTCTAACATGACATGAACACTCATATATCAGAGAACAAAGGAAACGGAGCTGGTGCAGCACATTGCAGCCTTCAATTATATGTCTAATAAAAAAAAAAAAAAGAATTAATTAGTATACTAATTAAAAACTGTCCCCCATCGACTACCCTGTTACCCAACCGTGTTTTATGCCACTTCATACTGTTTTTGCAGAAGCATTAAAAATGGATCTTTACTTCTAACAGATTTAAAAACTCTCACACCTCAAGCAAAGTTCACAGAGTTCACTGCAGTCAGAACTCCAGCCTGATTCTGACTACATTTCCAGCAAATCCCCTGCATCCCTGAATCTACTGCTCACAGACTGGCAGCCTTTGACTTGCCCACTGGGTGTTCAACTATTGAATATCACACCCCCTTTAACTACTCTTCATTGCTGCCGATGCAACTCCCATCCCCACTAACCGTGCTCGATAGTATCAGCTAAGCACACCATTTGACTGCTATGCGTACAGGACCCCGGTTTTCAGCCTTGCAGTTGCAGACCACGTGTCAAAAGCTACTCGTGGCTCAGGAAAACAATTACGATATCGTCATGGTGGATGAATAATCGGTAGTCAGTTCTCACCAAAGACTTGGAACAGAATTTATCATATGCAAAAAATGACCTGCATGCATGTAAACAGAAGCAGGTTTGGTATGTTTTTAACCGACATACATCAATCAACTTGTCTTTGTTGACCACAAATTATTTGGATAATTTGTAAGCAATCAATTTGCATGTGTCTGTTATTGTGGAAATGTTGATGTGAACATGTTGAACATGTCAGAACACACACACAGTGTATGAAAAGTATTCAGAGCATATGTCAAGATTAAAAAAGAAATAAATGACAGATTATACAACAAGGGGAATATCTTTATAGTATAGAGTAAGACCCAATATGTTGCCATCTGTCCTTTTAGTGGAAGTGTATCATCACTTCTTATTGACAATTCATTGTTTATGTTTACATACTGGAAATGGATCGGGTTGTAAAATGTATTCAGGTATTTAAATGGATAAACTGTGGCTGCTGTGACAGAGTTAGAGATCTGCTCCTAAGTAACAAACTTACATCTTGATTGCTCATCTCCCAGTAGGGTCTTTCACCATATGACATCACCTCCCACATGACGATTCCATAGCTCCAGACGTCGCTGGCTGAGGTGAACTTCCTGTAAGAGATAGCCTCTGGTGCTGTCCATCTAATAGGAATCTTCCCTCCCTAGATGCCAAACAGAGCAATGCTCATCAGGAACATTCCTTGTCAAAACATCTTTATGAACACTTCTCACTTTCTATTCACAGCTGGGAAAATGAGTGTCAAGTGGGTAAATATGGTAATAGGAAGAATGTGGCACATGGACGTCTGCCATTCTGAAGCTCTCAGAACCTATTAGTGAAGTACAGCTCAATTTGCTGCTCCTTAGTCTGCTTGCATACAAGCAACCACACACACACACACACACACACACACACACACACACACACACACACACACACACACACACACACACACACACACACACACACACACACACACACACACTACTGTGACATGCCAAGGTGGAAAAGGGAAATAATAATCAGCGGAATTACAGCCGCTGTCACTGAGCTACTAATTATCTCTCTTTCAAAGCCAGCATCATTCAGTTCTGTGTTTATTAATGACAAATTCAGACTGGAGCTTAAAGCTCAGCTGTAGACCTGAGTTGCACTCAGCAGAGTCACAGAAAAGACAAACATTCACCTAATAGTATAATGCCCTCCTACTATTTGTTGTAATGCTGCCAGAAAAATGGTGAGCTTTAGTTCAATACGCACTTCAGACTGACAGAGAAAAAGTGGGCAGTATTGAGCAGGAGTGTGCTAAAGGCTGTTCTGCTGACATAAATGGATGTGGAGTGCTGGTTAATGGCAGAGAGGTCAGCCAGTTAGCGAGATAGCGCAAGTCAGCACGTACGCGGGTGGTGTAGGCCGCCTCCGGGTCGTCTTCTAGCACTCTAGACAGGCCGAAGTCGGACACCTTACACACCAGGTTGCTGTTGACCAAGATGTTGCGGGCCGCCAGGTCGCGGTGCACATAGCCCATGTCGGAGAGGTAGCGCATGCCCGAGGCAATGCCACGCAGCATGCCAACCAGCTGGATCACTGTGAACTGCCCGTCATTCTTCTGCAGAGTGAGACATGAAGTAATTTGACATGTAAGAAGGAGAGACAAAAAAAAAAAACAACAATGCATGATCAGAGACACCAGGCCAATTAGCACTGAATGTGTTTCTGATGCATTTACACGTGTCTCACTGAGTTGATGTTTTTTGTTCACACGGATGCTCTCTTGGACTTGGTGCAATACACTGATTCGAACACTTAAAGAAAATCAACAAATGATGCTTGCTTTACAAGTCTTTACAAATGAGTTGGGTTTACATCATCTACACTATATCATACTGATCACACTACAAACGATTAAGCACTCTTACAGGCTCATTGAACTGCCCTTTGTAATGACAGCTACAGCTGCTACAAAACCTTTCTATTCACGCATGCCACAATCATGATTAGAGTTTTCTATAAATATATTTACGAAACAAATTGCAAGTGATCATATTGCAATGTCATACATAATAATTCATATTCATGAGTTTATATGAGTTCATGTTCAAATCTCTATATGTTTATGCATATAAACACCTGCTACAAACTGGCTATATAAACTTGCTCATGGCGCTTTAATTTATTGAGACATTATTACAGATGCTACCATGATAATTTGAAAACGGTGCATCAGTTCTGCCATAAACTGTTAAGACAAAAGGTTTTTAATGGCCTAAAAAGTGTTGGGGACAAAATCAGGTTACTAAGAAGCGGTGACTACATAACCCCAGTTAGGACTAAAATGTTGCCTCATTTTAAAAAGCATTTGAAGTGAAAGGAAAAAAAAACACACACACCTTTAAAAAGCTGTCAAGAGATCCGTTCTCCATGTACTCTGTAATTATCATCACTGGCTTGCCTTAAGGGGGTAGAGACAATAAAGTTGAAAAAATACTTAAAAAAAAAAAAAAACTAAAAAAAAAAAACCATTTCATAAAACAAAATCGCATTGAATAAATACTGAAGGATTTTCAACCTAGGTTTTATCTATGGCATTTATAGTGCAATAATTTTAACAAGTGCTTTATAAAAGAACCAATTATTCTAAGAAGGTCAAAAAATGCAAGTACAATCTGTTTAAATGTCTAAGGGCAGTAAATCAATGGAAGTTAAATGCAATTTTCAAGTAGCACATAAATAGATTAAAACTACATTTTAAGAAATCAGATATCGAGACCCCTTTAATAATCTTTATAGCATTTTAGCAGTTGTAGAAATAGATGCAAATACTCTTACTTTTAGTGACCACACCCTCCAGGTGGATGATGTTAGGGTGATCAAACTGGCCCATGATGCTGGCCTCAGCCAGGAAGTCTCGTCTCTGCTTCTCGGTGTACCCTGCTTTCAGTGTTTTAATAGCCACCACGATCTCTCTTTTTCCTGGTAGTCTCAGTGGCCCACTACACACCTCTCCAAACTCACCTGCCAAACGGGACTCGGTTAACATCGAAGACACCGAGACAAAGAGGGTCAGATCAATTTTAATGCATTTACTCTTTGAAAGAGATTGTGTAAGATATACAGCCAATTCTATCAGCACAAACCATTTTCTTCTTCACGTGTCTACTTTACACCACCGAGTTACGCACAGAATGTTTCTATTGCAAGTTTTGCCTTGAGCTCTATTTCAGGTTTATGTATATACTTGACTTTATGGTACAATAAAGCAAAAGCATCATTCGGTTTGGCTCAGAGCAGCCTTCCATTCATCAGTCACTCAATCTGCAGTTTAATTTGAAACTTTTTAGAGCCTTGCTGTTTTCTGACTCACCGGCTCCTATCACACGCTCTATTGTAATGCAAGAGACATCAATCTCCTTAGCAAACTCATGGACAGCTTGGTTGGGATCTTCGTAGGTGTGAGGATCGATATATGTGCGCACTCCAGGGAATTTGACTAAGAGGAAAGTGAAACGGAGAGGAAAAATGAGCAAATGAATAAAAAGACAAATGTAAGAAATGCGCATCACTTTATAGTTTTTTCTGACCAGCGGTTAGGTAAGACAGCACGCGTGTATAGAGTTCTGCTAAAGCTGGATATAACACAAGATCTCAAATTGAAATTAATGTTATCACTTGATACAGACGCTAAACATCCTATGTCTTGGAAGATTTGTATTTGTTGCTCCATTCAAGACAACTCATGTTAAAATGCTATCATACTGACAAACAGGTAAAGGAATACAAAGATTTGTTCAAGAAGAGCTGTTATGTAGTCGCTTTGCACCATTGATTGGTGCTTTTCTGTCATGACTTACTGTGGCCATTGTGGAAATGCATCTTTTCCTCATCGGGATCCTGCTTTGCTTTACTGTAGCCACAGCGCCTGACAAAGGGAACGACATTCACAGCTGCGAATAATGGTCAAATAGACACAGAGACATGCCCTGCTTATAAAATCTTATCACTTTCTCTGTCTCTCTCTCTCTCTCACACACACACACACACACACACACACACACACACACACACACACACACACACACACACACACACACACACACACACAGCCAGGTTTTTCTCTAAGTGAGGCACAGTATAAGTGTGTGTGTGTGTTCAGGAGGCTTCAGCAAGTAAACATCCTGTCACAACAGTTGGGCATGTGTACGGCACACAGCATTGTTGTAGCGTTATGCCACAGTGACAGCTCATAGTGAGTACAGCAGACCACTGCACTGCTATTAGCTGCCTCTTAGTCACTTTACTGTCAACTCATCACTCTTTATACAATAATCTTAAAAATGTAAAAGAAATGTCCATGTTTCTGTGCATATTGGTTATAAATCAATAGTAATATTTATGTCATCATTCATTCTTTAATATGTCTCTTTCTATTGCACAAAATAACTGATTCTTTTACAAAAAAACAAAGGATTAAAACAGTACCACATATATTCAGCTCGGTCATCATTTTAAGTTCAACGGCACAACAAATCTCTCCAGGTAACCGTGCTTTACCACCTCTTTGTTCCTATTTCAAAGCCGAAGCAGCTTTTATTTCCTGTTCTTGAGCTGGAAAGCTTCATGTAGTAGTTGGTCTATGATGGGCGCTTTACGGAGTATTCAGTAATCCTCCATGATTTATCCACCTCGGACCCCAGGTAGGAGCACAGAGACGAGTGAGCTGAGTATGGCTGGTGATTAGCTGAGTAGGACACTTAAGCTTTACCCTCATTTAAAAAAATCCCAAAACATAACCACCATGTCTGAATGGACCAGTGATGATTTTCACTGTGCGCACCACGTTCCAAATTTTTTTCCTTGTTCCACACCAGGAAAGCATTTGTCTTATCATTGGGAAATGTGTGAGGTTGACAGCTCTTGTATGCGCTCCTCTGAGTTTGTGCTGCTGTGCATTGAGCAGCAGATCTAAAGGATGCGGTGGCTGGGTTTACATGTCTCAGAGGAAGCACAGGCTAGCTCTCACCCTCCTCTGTTGATAGTTGTGTGGTGGTGAAGATCCAGCTAATAGCTAGAAACTTGCAACTAACTGAAATGGGAGAAAACCGGTTTACAAAAGACACAGAGTTTAAAACATTAGCCTGCCGTTTGAACTGTGATGGATGTCACAGTTTGATCTGACTAATTACAATTTAAAGATTTCGCTTCTCTGAGCAATACCTCATGCTTGGATGCTAGGTGACTTGATAGACATGCTAATGTAAACAGAGCTGACAGTCCCTGAAAATGAAAGTTTTACTTTTCCACGAGACAAGCCGCAATAATTACACAGCAAAGTGTGATATCGCTATTTCACTGACAGGCTGAATGGGTCTCTGATTCCTCCCAGACTGCTCATGTTCAGCATTACCTGCTGTAAAGGTCTCACAAATGCAATATAGTTCATTCATGAGGCCAAAAAAGGCTATTAACTACTCTGATAGCTTCCTGCACCGGCGTAGGCTTCCAAGCTATACCTTAGACATTAAAGGTCAGTCGGGTGTCAAGGCCCTTGTGAAAATGGTACAATGATACAGCTCAGGAATAATTGCTTCAGCATGGACCGTCCTTGAGGTGTTACACGGCACCTGCTTAAACAATCAGGTCTGCCTCTCGTGTGGTGGTGTGAAGGCTCGTTAGAAATTCTGCCTGCTCCTAGTGTGTGTTTTGTGGTCCTCCCCCAGCGGCTGGCGTAAATTTCACCAAGGACTTGACAGCATCGAATTAACGGCTGCAGCACAGTTCAAGGGCGGAGGCCAAAAAGAAGGACAACGATTGCCAGAGAAAGACAAGCAGCCTTCCGATCAGATCTCAGTTCTGGACTCAGTTAAGTCCTACAGAGGATAATTCTTTTGTCTTATTCTGTTACATAATATGTACAAGACAAACATCTCAGGCATAAGGAATTCAACTAAATTCCTTTTCCATCTTTTATGCCTGTTATTTACAGATCTACTTCTCTCTCATGACAGAAATAACCAAGACGGTGCATGTTTCGAATATTCATTTCCGGTTCTGACCACGTCACAGTGCGTCCTAAGACACACGGATGAACGTTAGTATCTCCTATGAACACATTGTGCCTGAGATGCAAAGTGGACCAGCATGTGTGAAACAGGATATTGTCAGATTGCCACTTCCTGCTCAGCTACTGTCACAAAGCCAACACCTGGACATATGTATTTTCCAGCACAAATATCTATGAACAGAAGCAGACATGCAAATGGAATAAATGATTACTGTGCAGCATAAATTACTACATTTAGGCCATAATGAGTAACAGTGCAAAGTTACTGTGCCAGCCTATTAGAACAATGACATATTAAGTAATAATGTTTATAATACAAAATTATATTCATAGGATTTATACCGTAGCACCGTTGCATCATTTTCCTTCTAACTGTTAATAATTTTCTATTAAAACATTATGAAAAGTGTTGATACGTTTTTTACACACCACCCGGATTTCTTAACACCGCCTGACATTTCTCTGTCAAGCTGAGCAATAAAAATCAAACACTTTCTCACCTGCCACTGAGAAGAAAGCCGGTGATCAATGCCAGCAGGATGATGCCCAATGTAACAGCCACAGCGATGACGGGCACACGGCCCTGATCTCTGGAGGCGGACACTACAGAGAAGCAAGAGCTGTGAGCCATGCATATTTTTAATGTATTTATTTATGTATCATCACTGATATGTGAGTCTCCCAGCACTGATATCTTCAGACCCAATCTGCACTAGCTTAAGGAGATGTTTCCCGAGTAAACACAGACACTTCTGTAAGGCACTCTGGATAAGAGCATCTACCACATGCAGGAAATATAAATGTAAATGAAGCGGGGCACATACAGTATTCACAGCCATGCATGTTGTCAGTATGACAACTTGCACCAAAAACCCTACATTTAGCCCTAACCATCTAAAGCGTGTCCCAGAAGTAACATGGGCAAAACAATCAGCAGCCGGTCCATTTTAAATATTAAAATTCATGTTTTCATCTTATCATATTTTTAACAACATTAAATACGTCATGTTTAATTCGTGTTTCCAATTAAGGCAATTGTTGTACGAACAGACAGCATTCTCTAATCAATGAATTTAATTTATTTGTTCATTCTGATGGTTAACAATTGAATGTGACATAACAGTGCGTGAATTAGTGCTGCGACTTACAGTATGGACTGGTTTCAAACTCAAAGCGTCGACTGAAGCCTCCATAACCTGCCGAGGTGCGAGCTCTGATCTGAAAGATGTATGCAGAGGATGGCTTCAAGCCATCCACCACAATCTCGGTCTCCTTTGACTTGACTATGGTGTAACTGGTCTCCTGATCCTTCATGACACAAAGCAAAACAAAGAAAGAAGGCGTAAGATTCTTACCAGTGATGTAGAACATTAGGGGAAGAGTGTAAAATAAAATGGTTGTGGGATAAATACAGAAGGAAAGAAGATTTCTCAAGAAAAAAAAACCCATGAGAGGCAGAGTCTGTGAATATGTAAGTAAGTGCATGCTGAGAGATCACTTTCATGTTTCTCGGATGCGTGGCGGTAGAGCTATGTGGTGAAGACTCTATCCATTAGGGGAAGGGGCACTTTTCTTTTGAAAGTGCCTCATATCAGTGTTTCCCAGACCACACCACTGTGCTGAGGTCATGCAGGAGACTGAGCCGCTTTAAGCACAATTGTCTCTTTAAATGGCCTTAACAGTGGAGCCGGTCAAAGCTACGATGTGAGCAGCAATCTGAGCCACGCATCGACTCCAGGTCTGATTTCAGGCTTTTTGTGAGCTTTGTCACAAAAAAAAAAAAAGAGAGGCCATACTCGCCTTACTGCCACTTGTATCATTGCACTGAACACACTTTGACTCAACCTCATGTTTTTCTTTCTGATTTTTAGACTTTTCCTTCATATGGAAATCATAAATAGCAGGCTTTGTCAACACACGGTGATTGTCTGTATACCAAAGTCGACAAGAGGGTGAACTATGTACTGAATCTCTGCTCAAGTTTAAAACTCATTTGTGTCTGTATCCATGGCACTACCGAAAAGATGTGATGTGAACTTCACCTGAAAATCACTACAACCTGATGTCTTATATAGAGCCATGAACTAATCACTAAAAGTCCATTAAAACTGAGCATTTACAGCTAAATCAAATAACTTCTCATCCACTCAGATAGCTACATCTATCTTTTGCTATGCATTTCTTATTGATTACAACATACCAAGACTGAAATAAACCATAACAGCTTATTTGTATTATCCCTCTTTCTCACTTGGAGTACACTGTCTTCCAGTAATCACCTTCTCAAAGTACTTGATCTCGTACTCCAGGATGATGCCATTGGGTCTGTCTGGTTCCTGCCAGGACACAGCGATGCTGTTCTTCGCCGTCTTTCCTCTCTTTACCACACTGATGGGAGATGGAGCTAAACAGAAAAAAATAAGGGTTTTGCTTTTGTTGACTTCTCAATCCAGGCAAAAATTCCTCTAGCTGCAATGGAAAGGTGTGATGCAATATTGAGTAACTGCATAGAAAGTCACATCATGGTACAGGTTTATGTTGTTCAAGGGGAAACTGGCACTTATTAACAGTTTGTAATCACAGATCGATCGATCTATATATCTGTCTGTCTCTCTGTCTAGTACTGCTGCATGATTGGCTGATAACGGCATGAATGTATGCAGGTGTTCTTAAATTAAGTGAATGGTGAGTGAGTTAGTGTGTGTATGTGTATGTTTATATATTAATAGAGAGAGAGAGAGAGAGAGAGAGAGAGAGAGAGAGAGAGAGAGAGAGAGAGTATGAGAGAGATACTAATATCACACTTCATAAACTGCATATATCCATTTTCATGTGGAAAAACTTCTTTATTCTCATCTTTATTGTAAAAAATTTTTTTATCCCAAAATAAAAAAAAAAACGACATTGTTTTTTATCATAAACATAACAAGTGTTGAATAAAACAGTATTGCGTGTTTTTAAACTCTTGACTTAAAACCTGGCAAAACCTGTATTTCATTCATGTTTTCACAACTAACAATAAAGCACAAGCTGTTAAATATTCAGAACATGAGCAGTAAAGACAATTAGATATGGCACTTTAACACACTTTTGTTTCAGCTGCTTGATGAGAAATGAATTCAGTGTTGAAAATGGCTTTAGGAGATGACATGGCATGACACTGTTTACACACTCCATTTACTGCGTATTAAAACAATCCCGCATCCGGTTACAATCTGTCTTCAATCACAAACTTCCCATTACTGTCTAAACACTGCGTCAACATTAACAGGCGTGAAACTGTTTTATAGCACATGCCACCAATACAACTGTCTATAAAGTAATTCAATCACCCTGCATTATCTTACCTATGCAGTCACTCCTTTAACATTTTCTTTTAACATCGACTGCAGATTTCGGGAAACATATATGCATATTGCACTCAAAAGGTGCTCGCACACTTACCAGTCCGTTTAATTTGGTTTGGGTTCAATCTGCACATAATTAAACACATTACATTTAATTCAAAACAAAAATGAGAAGCTTGTAGGACTGAAAACACTTAACTTAAGTGTGTTGTAATTGTGTACAAAAATCATATGAGCCTGGAGAACAAACCCACGTGTTAATAAATGAAAACTCTTTTGTGTGTCACGTCTAACAGTGAGTGTGATCATAAACTGACCAAAGATTATCGGTTTTGATTTTTGTCCATCAGTTTGCCAACAAACTGTGGTAATTCAGTGGTTAAGGTGTTGGGCTACTAATCGGAAGGTCATGGGTTCGAACCCCAGGTCCACCAAGCTGGCACTGCTGGGCCCCTGAGCAAGGCCCTTAACCCTCAGTTGCTCAGTTGTAAGTCACTCTGGATACGGGTGTCTGCTAAATGCCGTAAATGTAAACAAGAGCATTAAAATGCTAAATGCTCTCACCAAAGCTCTCTTCCTCCTTACCGGGGTTCGACACACATCATATTTCTCCAGCCCTACAGCTCAGTCATTTTGGTTTAGTTATTAAATTGTTGGCAAGAAAAAAATTACCTACTATTACCAAGCATGAGATATTAAATGAAATAAAAGATCCAGTCTCTTTTTATTTATTTCAAGCTTTACTTTTCTTAATTTTTTTTTTTTTTTGGCAGATTACTAGAATTTTTTTTTAAACTAAATATTTAGAATTAGAAAAATTACCTGCCATTAGAACAAGACAAATCTGTCTAGAAAAAGATTTCACAATCATACATTTGCTTTATTGTAAGCTTGTAATAGGAAATACTAGATAAAACTGACTATATTGACTGCATATATTTTGACCAACCCACCCACTCACAATTATCCCAAACCGCTACGACCTCAAATACGTGGCCTTTTTGTTTCGCTTCCAGCAGTTGGGTTGATTCCGAGTCGAGTCACTTTCTCACTGCAAGCATTTCAGACCAAAAGCATCTCGCGGCGATACTCTCGGACTCCCTTCAGAACGACCGCACAGAAAGGAAAATGCAGCAGGATTCAATTCTATAGACATTGAATAAACACTACATATGTAAAAGTGCTCAAAGAAATTCAGAGTGAGAAACTGCAGTTATTCTTTGTCCTTACTGTTCTCATTTTTCTGTTTTTACTGCCTTTACAAAATCCCATGGTGTGCCTTCCATACACAAACCTACTGCCACCCATCTACACACAAAAAAACAGAAATGTGAGCCAGCTGTGTATTCAGAAACAGAAGTGTCAGACTGTAGCCGCGAGATAAGTATTATTTAAGCATGTTCAAATGATCCCAGAGGTGCTGATATAGTAGCTCGGCTGCACCGGGGCAGCATTTAGAGCTCAACAGGGGTCAGTGATAGGGGAAGCAAAGAAAAGTCTTCTCGCCTCTTGAAAACAAAGAGTAACCGTATCCCTCCTTTCAGCCAGACAAAACTATAATCATTCCTATCTTAAAAGCCTGAAACGGAATACTTGGCAACCCGATCTGCAGGCTGGCAGGCAAAGAGCTGCTTTGTGGAGGGTGGCTGGGCTACTTAAACAGTCTGGCAGCCTGCTAAATGGTCGACTCTCAGTCAGGCAGGAGACTTTGAGTTATTGATTCACAATAAGCTTTAAGGCTTTCCAGGAGATTTTAGATCTATACTTCTGATGACGGAATGACAGGAAACGAAAACAGCTGCGTCGGAGTTGGGAGTCAAACCAAAGAAGAATGGGGATGTCGTTTTAATATTAATGAATTATTTGGAAAATGATATGAAGCATCTTTACAAATGTATAATATCGTGTAATGATATATTAAAATGTGTGCTACTTATAAAGACACGTGGTTCTGTTTAGGTGCTTTTGATATAGTGCCGTTCGTAAACGGATAATCCACAGATTCATCAAAACATCATAAATAATTCAAAAGTTCTGAAAATGATCCAACAATTTTTGGTGTGCAAAACGAACACAAAAAAAAAATCAAGTGCAAACAAAATCTTCGTGCAGTCGGTGTGGCAGCATCTCCGAGCCTCTCTCATTAGCAGATGGAACACGTCCGTACTAGAGAAAGTGTGGCAGAGTAAGTGTGATGGTGCTCTGATTAATAGCTCAGATTGGGAAGTGTTGCCATTCTGCAGTGCGTGAATTTGTTAACACTGCACCGTTGCCAGCAAAGAAGCTGCAAACGCCAAACAGCGAGGCATCTCGCTGATTCCACACTTAGATGTACACCTAGATGTGTTAACATTCCTATTTTCAGTACGGAAGTTCACACGATTGCATACTAGCAGCGGCATTGATTAATCACCATTATCTAACATGCATCATGCTGCGTGTAAGCGCCATTAGAAGACTTTGCTTCTCTTTGGTGGCACAAGACCGACGGCAGGCAGTATTATTTTGTTTAAACAAGCCCTTTCAGGGAGACACTTGCATGTAATTTAATTGAAGCTAGCACGCTGGGTGTGCAGTTTTAGTGCGAGCAGGAAAGGTCACTGTTTCCAATCTGACCTGGTCTCAGTGCCAGACCGAAACTCTCAGCAGGCCATGTGTTTGTAAACAAGTATTGCTGGGGAGATTCCTGCTGAGAAACAAGATGAAAAACCTCTGGCAATGCCGAGCGGCCCGCTGGCCAAAACTGCCGCTGAGGTACGACTCCTGCCAACAGGTTCCCATGCCAATCCAGGCACAGCAGGAAGAACATGGGTCTTCTTAAAAATTTTGCAATGCCCAAGCATGAACCAGAGCTTCCACCAAAATGCATATTGTTTTTCTGATGCACTTAACATATCATATCGGAGATCAGACAGAGAACATACTAAAACAACGGTTAAAAAACAATCTCCCACACCACCAAATTGCTGTGCTCCCTCTACTGGTTCCCAGTACCTGCATGCATCAGGTTTAAAACAATGATGCTTGCCTATATAGCAAAAATTAGACCAACACCCTCTTACCTCGAAGCTCTTAGCACTCCCCGCTCTGCACCACACTCCTATTGATACTCTAGCACTTCTCAACTAGTCCTACCATCTCAAAGGGTACAAAGTAAGACTCTTCTCTGTTCTGGCACCTAAATGGTCCAATGAACTACCCATCAATGTCAGAACCACAGAGTCACTGGATGTCTTCAAAAGACAGGTGAAGACCTCTTCCTGAAGTACATAAATTAGCACAAACTTTTTCTTGTATGTCTGTGTGCTATATTACCTCCAAACAGAGTTTAGACTCATGAAATCCTAAGTCTGCGACCTATCGAACCAGAATCAGTTGGTTCATTAATAGAGACTTTAAAGCATGTGAATTAGGGCATCTGCCAAATACTGTAAATGTAAATGTAATTATCTAACATGAATATCATTATGTCTAATCAATATTCGATCTTGTAAAGTAAATTGCACCCAAGGTTTACAAAGTTAAGACTTTTTTTGATTTGACCTTCTTTTATCTAAAAGTCAGTCCAGTTTCATTAACACTTACTCACCATGCAATAAATCTGCAAAGTGGGAAGAAAACATCGGTGCCTTCACTTTCATTTTTTGTGATCACAAGCTAGCCAGATAAATACAACCCAGTAAACAGTACAGACAGTGTTAAAGATTTAAAAAGCTATCACGCTAACAAATAACATGCTACTTAGTTTAATGCTGATCTTGTGAGAAGCCACACTAAGCTGGTGTCACTTGCTGAACCTGGAATTGAGTAGACCATCTTTGATAAGTTCCAGCATGAGTTACAACTAGGGTTGCAAAATTCCAGGAATTTTCAAGACAGGAATCTTTCCATGGGAATTAACTGGGAATTAAAAAAAAAAAACGCAGAGTTGCTTATAACAAGGAATATATTACCTAGCATGAATGTCTGCTTATGACCAAACAACATGTTTATTTATGTTTGTATATGATATAGTTTATATACATTTCCCTATATTTTCAAAGAATTCCCATAAATTCCCATAAATTCCCATAAATTCCCGTAAAGTTTCCAATTTTCGAATATTTCCAAAATTCCCCAGATTAAGTTCACGGTAAATTTACGGAAACTTTCCGCCCCTTTGCAACCCTAGTTACAACCTTTAGTCATATTCAGAATAGTGGGTCCAGTGGGAGGTCATCTCGATGGCCCAGGTCGCCCACATCACCAAATACCACCTTCAACTCCATCATCCTCATCATCTCACAGACCACTAACAACACCACTTTTTCAAAATCTCTCTTAAAATGATTCCACACAGGAATAACACAACTACAGCACCAATCAACAACTCATCACCAATCTCACTAAACCCTTCGGCTATGTTTCGGTAAAGACCTATTTAATGTGTTCCAGTGTGGAGAGTTTTTAAATATCCTGTAAGGTAGAAATAAATAGGGTGACATAAATTAGAAAAAAGGTTGCATTTTATTACTGAATGTCTGAACAAAAAAGTTTTTTATCTCTAAGCCTTTTCCACAATGGCCTGAGAGTTTATCGTGTGGCGGAAGCGTTTAGAAGTGACTTATTTTAAAATGACTCACTGGGTCACCATCTGTTAAGCCCCAACTGCTGATAACACATAGCCAATGCACTGGCGACGAATGGAGCAAAATGCAAAATCTCTCAACGACGTCCCAAAACCAACTCGCTGGGAGTAATTATGAATATTGAGTGTGGCAAGTCTTTGCAGGCAGATATGTCAATTACTCGCTGTGAATGGGCAAATATTAAAAGCTCACAGAATAGCTCTGCAAATGCCACCACTTATGTGGCTGTCAACGTTCATTGGGGAAATACGAGCACACTTCAGAGGCACATGAAAGACTAAAGCGCTAATCACTTGCACCTGCGTGCTATTCAGTTTGTTTTGAAATCTAGTTCACTTGAAATCAGTGAACATTTGATCAATCTACACAAACTGCCCTAGTTAGGAAAATCTCGCTTTCCTCAAAGCAGAAACTGTGAAAAACAGATTTCTTCCTTCTCTTTATAGAGCAGGCTTTGCCAGTGTGACGTTAATTCCGCACACGCTGCTTGAGCTGAAGCTGTTTTGAAGCAGGCCATCTTGGGTTGCAAAATCGTTCTTCTTGTCACCATTAATAGTACTTTAAAGACCTTAAACCTGCTGTTGATCTCACAGCACCTTAATGACTGAGGCAGATGTTGAAGCCCTGGAAAGCAACGTACGTTGCTGTGCCATCCGTGTAAAATAAATTAGAACCTTGATATTGTTTTTATTTATTTTTTTTTTGTACTATTTAAGTGCATAGGTGGTGCGTTTGGTGACAGAGACATAGTAGCAGGGAAATAAGTGCAAATATTATGTTAAGTATTGCACCCTAAATTAGACTGGGGAAGCAGCTCACAGGGGTTGTGCAAAAGGCCTGGGAGTTTACAGTAATGGATTACACAGAAGGGAAGGAGAAATAAATGGTTTGGCTCTGGCAGCACCTGTGCCACCTGCTCCTGGAGTGGAAACGAGAGTAAAAGCAAGGAGCACGACATAGTCACCACCACACTGTGGAACGTAATCTTGGAGCCTCGGCTGCTAAAGAACGAGCGGCGTTCGCTTTGATACGAATCTCAGAGTTACATGTCACAATGTCACAGGTTTACAATTAGTGCTTTTTCAAAGTACAGCTTAAAAAAAATTTTGATCAAGTTCCTTACTCCGGTGGTTCTCACCATTTCTGTGTGCAATTCCTACCCTGAATTCCGCACTCCATTTTGGCTCCTCCTAGCCTTCCTTGTCTTAGGGAATGTGCATCGAAGACTCCATCTTTGGAAACACTATTCTACACAATATCAACTTTCCAAGACAAAAAGTTGTGCTAAACAATTTTATCTTCCAGAACTGATATCCAAAAAGACAGGAAAGTGAGGATCTCATCATTTTCACTGTTTAATGTACAATATTTAACCTTTTTCTAATTATCAGCACTGTTATCATTAACTGTAAAGTGTTTTATTTTGACACAATCCTTGTAGCCCTATTTAATCTTTTCTAGACACTTCCAGACACATTATTTCAGTGGCATCAGAAAATAAATAATTAATAAGGTTACATACAAACGGGTCCAAAAATCTGAAAGCACTAGTGAAAATGATTTCGTTTTAAATTCTTTTCTAATTTTAAACAGTTTCAATTAAAAAAAAAGCATATTACTGTTATAATAAATATATTATTAGCACAGACTCAAGTTTGTGCGAAAAGATAAGCTCTATTTTAGATCATATGCATCAGAGTATCATCTGTACACATGGTTATGTGTGTGGAAAATCTGACCTTTTGTACAAAGCAGTTAACTTTGTGAATATCACAAAACTCCTTACATTTTAATAGCAACCTAGAAAATGTGCAGAATGCGGAAAAGCAAACATTCAAAATATTGAACATTTACTTTCTTTATTTGTAAATATTTCTATGAATAAAATATTCTAAATTTGAACTTTTGTCCCCACTGTAGATATTAACTAGGTGGAAAATTAAACTAGGTGGAAAATTAAAGTGAATATATTTCACTTAAATTACCTAAAATATTCTCTGCTTACCGTAACGTACAGGGAAGGTGTAAGAGTCCCGCTTTATAAGTGTGTAAATAATGCTATTTTATAGCGTTTTTGGGTGATAACTCACACGAGAGTATTTGATTTTGACCTTCTATGCAAAAATACATAAAGGTTGGCAGGTCTAGTAATAAAATATAATATACAGTATTTTCCGCACCATAAGGCGCACCGGATTATAAGGCGCAGTCCCAATTTCGGGGTCTATTTCTGTACTTAACCCATACATAAGGTACACCGTATTATAAGGCGCATGCTAAAACATACGGTCCACAAAAAAGGTAACGGAAGCAAAACAGTGAGTTTAGTTGAACTTTATTCTACTATTTAACAATACACACACATTATTTTTTAATCAATCTTCTCCCACAAATCCATCAAAGTCCTCATCTACTGTCTTGCTTCCTCCACTGTAGTTTGAATTGTGGCTCATAAGCATCTGATTTTTATTGGCAGATGGCAAACCAACTTAAGGTGCATTTACCGCCACCTACTGGACTGGAGTGTGGAGCGCATAATGGTTAACAAGAAACAAATGTTGGTATATATACCGGTAGTTATACCTACCGGAGGTGTGGCGAAGGTAAACGTACGTACTGTACGTACTACGTAATGTCCTCTGATTGGTTTATCGCTGCCAGCGTACGTAGTGTATGTATTACGTCCCTGTGTCAGCGGGAAATGGTCGGACAGTCAATCAAGCAGAGCGCTTACTAAAGTCGCACGACATTTTTAGCGATTTTTGGAACTCAGTGCACACATAAGGAGTGACTGAAACTCATGGCAGAGACGATTATATTATATCACACAAGCCTAGTAAACACTTTGCTCCTTGCATGTTCCAAACTTAATCGTACACAAGATCTATTAAATGCTCAGAAGAACATGCAATTGCTGCCCAGAACTAAATGAAAAAAAAAAAAAAAATCTATTTTCGTCTAAGCTTTGCTCCACACTGCTGCACTAGTTAGATTTTGGCTCAGTGCACAGCTTTATTTCCCTCTTTCTCAGCTTGTAACAACATGAGAAATATTGACAATGTAAAAGATTTTATGGAAAAATGGACAGACTCGTATAAAGGGCCACACTAAGTAAAGCAAACAGTTTTTACATTTCCTGTAATAGGGCATCCCAGTATCTCGGCGCTTTACACGATTCACACAACAAAGGTTCTAACAACACCCTACCAAACATGGTACTTAGCCTAGAGCCAGCCAGTTCACATGAAACATGACTGCCACTTGATACATCGACCCATACAGATTATCCTGAGCGCCGCTGCACAAGGCAAGCGGGTGTTCAGTATTCCACATCAGTCTCCTCACAGACTAGGTGAAATCCCTTATTTCAAGTCTGTCTTATTGTGGCTGAGCCGCTTCACATGCTCAGCCTTCAGCTTCTTCTCTGCCACCATATGATGACCCTGGTTCAGATAAAGCAGCTTACAGAGTACAGCCTTCATTACCTAAACAAAATAGCAGTGGCACACACACACTTACATGAGAAATGTACCATTTTAGAAACCAATACAGGATAGGTATCGGACCATAGTATATATATTTAAAGGTGAACAAATCACAAAGCTATTAGCCAGTCCACATTGCACAGTATATTTAAATGTCATTTACATAAAAAGAGATAATTATGTGCATTAACACACACTTTATAACATAGTGAGTACTTATGTGGACATGAGTTTTTGTGGCTAAAGTCGTTATTTGAGTTTGGCTAGCACATGAGTTTAGTCTAAACATTGGTACTGAGAGCTATGGAGTAATATAAGTGTGTTTTATGTTGCTTTTTTATGTTTATTAATATTATGTTGAACATAAAATGTAGGATTGGGACATGGCTAAAAAAAAATGTTAGTTGGTGTTATAGGCTCTCTGCTATAAATAAATATATATCTCAGACAAATCTCTCGGTGGAGAGAAAAAAACAGACAACTGAAATTTATCATGTAGTCCAGGGGATAAATTCTGTGTCTTTTTTAGCTATGTCTTTTTCCTGGTAAAGTCCACCACAAAAATTCGGCAACGCTTGGTTAATTACCATGTTGGAGTGGTATATCCTCTTATATACTTAAGCCACTTAAATGGCACCACTGTAATAAACGCTGTTGTAATAACAGTTATCAACAGTCACACTGACTCTCTGATGTCCAGAAATTATACACTTTGTCTATCCATTTATTCCCTGCAATCTTGCTAAGCTTCCATGTAATACCTTTTTGCAAAAAAATTCTTTTGGTCAGCAACCAAGCATGATTTAAACGGCATTTGATTACAATGCTGACTCTTTTAAGCACATGTGACTGAATCTTACTATACAGCATGGAGGATCTAAAGGCCAACCGTCCTGTCAGTAAAACTATTTACAGTGCTTTTTAACCGTATGATGTTGTGATGTATGGGGTCTCAAATCCTGACGCTCTACGTACTCACTGTATGTAATGTCTCCTTGTACGGGTCGAGTGCGAGCCAGCTGGAATATGCTTGAAACCGTGCATACAAAGTTTTAAAGATAGCAGCCTGAATATAACTTATGTAAGATCTGTTCAAACAGCGTATTTTCCACTCTAAGCACACATACACAAAAGCAGACTAAATGCACAAACCTGGCTAGTTTACTCACCAGCTTGGTTGGTTGTGACGTTTAGAGACACGTAATGGCGCAGTGGTTTGGCGATCCCTGAAACACCATTCACAGCCTCCACCTCAAACGTGTAGTTTGTGTGGGCGAGCAGGTCAAGGACCATGACTGACGTGTTGCTCAGGCCAGTGCGCTGAGGAAGGTAACGCACGTGACTGCCACACGGCTCGTGCTGCCTTGACTCGGCACTCATCTTCCTGCAGACCACGCTGTAGGTCACGTCCTTCCTGCCACCCGTCTCCTCCGGGGCGCTCCACTCCAGCAACACACTTGTCTCGTTTACATTTGAAATGGCGCTGCGTGGGGCTGAAGGGGGCTCTGGGGAAAATGTAGAGTGAAACTATTATAAGCACATTCGTACTGTATGACAAAGCTATCGAACCTGTGCGTTAAATCAGGCTCATTTCATTTTTCAATGTCATACATGTGGCTTTCAGTTGAACCTTTGAAATATACAGCTTATTATCAGTTTTTCATCTGAAATTATTATATAAATTAACTTGAACCTGCATTTTCCCATGTGTCATTTAATGGATCAAACAGTTAAAAGTATCAAATAACTAATGACACTGTTCTTTACATGGACTATGGGTTTTAAACGCTGCTATTACGATAATGTTTTTGTAAAATATTAAATATATAAAAATACTGATAATAAAATATGATCACGGGCTATAACAGCATGTTGTAATGTTAATGATAGAGAATGATAATGTTCGCAATATGCCCGTCATACTTAGATGTGTTCTTGTATTTCTTATTTAAGGTCTGGAATATAAAAAGGTACTGTGATTATTTACTTGTGCAGGCCATGTTGGTTGGGTCCGTGTCCTTTCTGTAGAAGCTGTGCTCACACTGACAGGAAGTGGAGCCCTCTGTTTTGGTGAAACTGTGAGGAGGACACTTACTGCATGCCATAGTCTGCAGGACAGATCTGTAGAACCCAGGCTTACACACTGCAGATAAAACACACACAGACACACAAAGCAGAAATGATTACATTACATTATGAATGCAACCGTTCAATGTCTTTGTAGCACTTATTTGGGGTTGATGAGAAACATTGGCTGTTAAAGTCAAACATTCATCTGCTTCAGTAAAAAAGAGCAGGTGCTCATATCAATGGGTCTTTGATGGCTAAGATGCAGACGGCTCATTAATACACCATACTGTGTCCCACATCAACGTTGCAAGCGCAAACCAAACCTTTGATGTATTTATAATTTCACTCCCTTTCTAATGTGCATCTGATGCAGAGTAATTAATTAATATATTTGTGCAAGCATTACTTTGATTCAAGGTGGTTTTCTATGACTATAAGTCAATTAGAGACACTAAAGAGCATAAGAGTGTACGATACACACTGAATTGATTGTCTAAAAACCTTTAGAGAGAACTCATCCGGCCGTAAAACTCAGCGGCATCCACAAAATGCGGATCTGTACGAGAGTGGGAATTAAGATGTCCGTGGGACAGCGGAGACAGACGGAGCCTGTGTGTCTCAGCACCAATACTTCTGCAAAGCAGACACACTGACACTGCAGAACACATTCACGTAATGGATTGCTGTGGATAAAGAGAGATGTATTATCAATGGCCAGTGCGCACACACACACACACACACACACACACACACACACACACACACACACACACACACACACACACACACAAACACACACATTAATTAAGGCTTCCTGGGCAAGCATTAAGATGCTCTATAAATTCAACCCAACACCAAGCTGTAATAAAAACTACATTTTGTAACAATATTTTATAAAATGTACTTATAACGCTGTTTCTCACAGCCTACAATACTTTACCTACACCGGATGATTTGTATTCTGGTCTACAAGCCCTGAAAAATAAGCTGGCTATAACACAGCCTCATCACTGTCTCTCCTGCATGATGAAGATACTCAGATATCTGTCATTCACAGCATGCCACGCTCTGGCCTCGACGTTACATTTGCCTCCTGTCTGAAGCTCTAAATAGACCTCTGCAGGGTTTGGGGTTTTTGGCAGCATCGGGCACTCTTATCCACAGACAGGCTAAACAGCTTGCTTGTTTTAATAGAGCAGAGTAGCGACGGCAAAAGATTTGCTCTCCGTATGAAAATTAGGAATACAAATAAAAGAAAATGAGCAGTGTATAACTCTCAGCTCTAATCAGACACAACACACTAGTGTATGTCATGACTTTAATAGAAATTCTAGATAGCATTTAAATTGTGCTTTTTTACGTTTGAGCCACTGTGACACTATTAAAGATAATTTCCTTTGCCACTGCCACATCTCAGGTCCCACTAGAGGAAGTTGGGTCCTCATGCCACCTTATGGAGGTAGACACCAGTAGTCTGCTGGTCATTCCGTATGGCTCTGGAAGCTCCTCCTTACACAACAAAGCAGATACCGGTCCTGCTAGCTGAGATATCCTCTCACTGCTTTTAAAACTGTACTGGGAGACACACCAAACCTCCTTGTAATGCCATGTTCTGATGTGCCATCCTGAAGGACGTGGACTACCAGTGCAACCTGATTGAGTTGCATTTATTATCTCTTTCTACAATTAGTCTTGTAGGAGACAGCAACTGTCTGTCGCAACCACTTGCAATACCATTCCCTGATTCCTAATCACTTATAGTAGTTCCTAACTAGGGTTGGGAACCAAGAACCTGTTTTTAAACAGGAACCGGAACCGCGCGGAATTTTTTCCAAACGCCGTTACGATGCGATGACGGGCAAAGCGCTGGGAGCGGTCACTTTAAATAGCCACGTCTTACCTCATGAATCTTAATTGTTTACACTGTTTACAGTCACGCAACCAAATTAACACAGCTTACCACAGAAATCAGTCACTCGCACTGCTGTGCTGAGGCACGCTTTGTGTTAAACATGTCTAAAAAAAAGTCCAAAGTGTGGATTCCTTTCCAAAGCTACAACAATGAAGCGAATCTACCCCGTCTGAGAGGGTTTTTTTCCACAGCTGGAGATAAAATTAGCCAGGAAAGGTCTCGTCTTCTCCCAGAGAAAGCAGACGTTAATTTTTCTTCAGAAAAATTGCTGTTTTGCTAAGTTGTAATTCTGGAGGTTAAATTTGATGTTGGATTTATTTAAATTTAAATTGATATGAATTGAAATGCTCTGTTTAGAATATTTAAAGAGTGATTAATAAACAATATTGGAATTGTTTAAGTATTGTGTATTATTTTTCACACTTCTTTTATTATGGAATCGGAATCAGAACCGGGAATCGTAAGGCGGAACTGGAGCCGGAACCGGAAAATTTCTTTTGATACCCAACCTTATTCCTAACTGGACAGATTGATGATCAAACTGATGATGAGAGATCTGTACTCTGTTAAAGAAATTTACTTTGGTGATGATAACGATGATATTTGTTTATAAACAAACTGAAAACCGTTAGTGATGAACTGTATAACCTTCGATGACATTTTATATCACAATAGACTGTATACAGCAAAAATGGTGATACATGATTTTCTTCAAATAAATTCTTTAAAGTATCTCTTTATATTTCTTATAAGACACATCTGATAAGAACATGCTTTAACAAAGAGAATCTTAATATTTTCATTCAAATCCAGCATGTTTACTGTTCTTTAGTAGGTTTTGCTAGAATTATAAATAAAACACTAAACAAATTTTATGTCATAGGAAAAATGCATAAAACTCACGATCCTAATGTGGACCATTTTTCAACTTTACCATTTTATAGAGCAGCTAAGATAATGCCTGCCGTATTTATTTATTATTTAAAAAGTTATAGTACAATTTGCTTTCCTTTACAAACAAAGGTTAGAGAGAGGTGTGTGAACCAGCTATACGTTACGAAAGATTTATTTTTGTATAGAGGAAAGTGCTTACACTGTCCTTCTCCAGAAGCAGCATTCAGGAAAAGCGATCTGACTTATTAGTCAAATTATATATAAACATAAAAATCTTGTTCATTATTATATAGTATCCTTACATTAGGAATCACACTGCACTAACTGCTCATATTTTTATACAAACTCTCTACATGTAAACCCTTGATTCGAGAAAGAGAAAAGGAATTTCCGTTCCTCTGCATGTCTGCACATACTGTATGGTGGCATTTACAATAAAGAACCCTGAACCTTTATCAGTTCATAAAATAATAAAAGGTATACACACTTCCTATTAACATTAAAAGTTTTCCCATCAGCCATAACTTTAAAACCGTCCCACTAGTATGATTTAAGTTAGCAACAGATTCTTTACGTGGTGTAAGTTGCGAGGTAAAGCCACCGTGGATCAAACATGTTTGTTCAGCACATCTCACGGGTGCTTGATTGAACGGAGACGACACCTTGAACTCTTTGGGGTTTTTTACAACTTCATGCGTTTTCTGTGATCGGATAACTATCTGATTGTAAAAAAAGACCAGATCTTAATGCCCTCCGAAACGGTCTCGAGACGGATATAAATCCGACCGCTCAAACCACTTCAGGAGGAGGTCTGGGACGCATTTCAGATGAAACCGGACAGGTGTAAATGAATGTGGTTGTTCAAGCCACATACGTCAGCGCTATACTCCTCCCAAACGGAAGTACGGCACTCGCAAGTGATCTTTCACCCAGGCGTCTCGTTGGGTCTTAAAATGCACTGCTGCTGCCAGCGAAAATACAGCAAACAGTAAATGCTGTTTTTTTGCAACATAACCGTCGTAACAAGTTTTTTCATCTTCTTTTTGATTGCATTCTGAAAACCGCACACACACCAAAGCGTGTTCCATTTCAATTACCCCGGAAATGAGGCAAAATATATTTGCATATAGGGCGGTTTTAAATATATTTGAATATTAGAAAGATCGGACTGATATCCGATTCGCCAAGACGCGTTTATGTGGCCTAATGTAAATGGAACAGTTTTAACAAATCAGATGGCTATCGGATCAGAGAAAACACATGAAGTGACCAGGTGTAAAAAGGCACTTTGTCATGTTCACAAACATTCCTGAACAATTTTTAAAGTGTGACAGGGCACATTATCCTGCTGAAAGTGGCCACTTTTATTAAGGAAAACTGTTGCCATGAAGGGGTTTACTTAGATTTGCAAATACACCCCTGTTGTAAAAGTAACATCCACATGAATGCCAGGACCCAGATTCCCAATAGAACATTACACAGGTTATCACACTGACTCTGTCTGCTTGCCTTCTTCACAACATTTTACTCTTTCAGCCTACTTAAGAACCATGTAAAACCTTTCGAAAGAGATTTTGCAAATATTAAGATGATGGGAAAATAATATGACACATTGCACTGTCAGCTTAACATCATACTGTAAAATTCATCATATTAATAATGTCAAATTTTAAATTCCGACTTCCAGCTTCACCGTCTCACCACCTTTACCTTTCACATTTAAAAACAGAATTCTCCTCAAAAAAAAAAAAACCCTGAAAAAAAAAACCCTGAGTAAAACCAGCTATAGCAGCAAAGTAATAGGCTTATTATTTCATGAAAATATTCTTTTTTTTAGCAGTTTACCAGTTAAAAACTATCCACAGACCTTTCTGTCAAACAAACATTTGACCTTCCAGCATGAGTGATGGTACAGATTGTGCTCCGTACTAGCAAAACAGCTGAAAATATTTTAAACACGAACCCCAAAACATTACTCCGTAAAGAGGGGAAAAGAACAACTCTTGTACTCCACTTCAATTTACAGAGTATTTGCAGTGACCTTGCAATTGCCATTAAACTCTCTCCCACTGTGAAAATGACAAAGGCTGATTTAAATGTCAGGCTCTGAACCGTCTCATGCTAATGGAGCTGTAGTTTATCTGGATGGCTCTTAAATATCAGGCACAGCATAGTAGTGGGGTTTCTCCATGAGTAAGAGAGCGAGTGTGTACGTGTACCTCAAATCATTTAAAGATTCACATTCTGAATCCAAGAAAGAAGAAAAATCCTATTGCTATTCTGGCCATTTCCTGTATGTGCTAGAAATGCAGCCCTGGAACAGTGTTCTGCATATCTCTGATATCGTGATACAGACTCACGCTTCTCTTCTACTCTCTTCCATGTCTGAGAATTCAGCCTGCTCTTACAAGACACTTCATTTAACACATTTGAAACAATCTGTCGTTTGGTTATGATACATTTTCAGAAAATTTTAAGGATTACGAATATGGATCCCGACACGGTCAAATCCGTTTCTCCACACTTCAGTCAGGCCCTGGTCGAGATAATCCCACAGGATGAGCTGCATTATGATATAAAAGCAAATCTTAATGGAAACAAGATGAGGTTGGATTGAATAAAGGGCTGGAGACGGGTCGCAGTAATGGTCCTTGTACGAGCCTGTGATTGGATTACACCAGGGACTAGTGTGAAATAAGGACTTCCTGTATAATTCTTCTTTATTACACACACACACACACACACACACACACACACACACACACACACACACACACACACACACACACACACACACACACACACTATTATCTAGCAAATTAAGTTAAGGTGTTAGTACTTCTGCCCCTTAAATAAATTACAAAAAAATTATAAAACAAAATGCACACACAAGAGGAGGCACACACAGGGTGTTTAAAAACAGCATCTAACTGAATGATCCTGACAAATAGGTCGGTCGCTTTATCATGCCGAATCTTACTTGAGTTCATGGAAACATGGAGCCAGGCTTGCCATCTAACATATGCCTTTCAATCAGCTTCCATGTGTACAGTTTTAGCATTGTGCACTGACTTGCTTTCTACATGCAAAATAAGGATGAGGATAAGGAGCCACAGGTAAAAATAAATAGAATTATTCACAACTGTTATATGAAGAGGTAGTATAACTCTCCCGTAGGCTTTAAAACTACTTTACAAAATAAAACTTTCTGCTGCTTTAGAAAAGCCCAAACCCAGATATACAGTATGTAACAGTCGAAATCAAGTCTACAGCAACACCTTTTTTTTTTCCATGCCTTTGCTACACGTCTGCACTCACGGGTGCAGGACAGCAAACAGCATTCCAAATTCAACCCCTCTCATAAATAAGGCATTTCTGTCTGTTTAACTGCTCAATGAACATTTTTTGCTTCTCACGCCGTTATTTTGTAAATTCTACTACATACTGTTTTCGGGAGATTTCTGAAATATTCAAACCAGCTTGTCTGACACCGATGACCATGGACCAGTCAAAGATCACATTGTTTCCTATGTTTTAATATATAATAAACCTACATATTTTTTGCACTGCACTGCAGTGACACGATGGCTGACTGTGGGCCGATTCAAGCCGACAGAGAACGGATGTGTAAATTTTACACTTAGCTGTAGACCTATTTAATCTTTTTTTGTCTTGGGTGTTTTCTTATTATGTCGCCAATATTCTGTTTTCTTATTTAAGCTTAGACAAAAATATATCAAGAGTAACTCCTCCTAGGGCTTTTGAGCCACATGCACCAAATTCGGATATGTTGTAGACCCTGGACCCTAAGCGATTTGAGTTCCGGTACTTCTGGTACCGTGTCTCAAATTGGCCTTTTTTCCCCATAGACTCCCATTATAAAATTTGGAGGCTTATAATTCGGCAAGCTTCCGAAATATTTACACCAAACTTGGCCAGCTCCTTTAGGGTGATACTCTGAACAAAGTTTTATATACGTGTACCGACTGGCCTTTTGGTTGTCCTGCAGCCCCGCCCCCAAAATATGCAAAGTCAAAAAACTTTTTACAACATGGACATGTGACATATCAAAACACTCAGAACAATGTGGGGAACTTCCTCAAGAGTATTCGGATTCTTAATTTGGGGGCAAGTCGTGGCCTAATGGTTAGAAAGTCTGACTCGTAATCCTAAGGTTGTGGGTTTGACTCTCGGGCCACCACGACTGAGGTGCCCTTGAGCAAGGCACCGAACCCCAACTGCTCCCCGGGCGCCGCAGCATAAATGGCTGCCCACTGCTCCGGGTGTGTGTTCACGGTTTGTGTGTGTTCATTGCTGTGTGTGTGCACTTTGGATGGGTCAAATGCAGAGAACGAATTCTGAGTATGGGTCACGTCGTCGCTTACTAAATACAATTACCGGATTTATTATTTATTTAATTCTAAACTAAAACTAATGCACTGAACTACAGTCATGCAGTGTTCAATGTTACCTAAGTAATACATACATTGATAATATCTATTTCATATTAATGAACACAAAACATTCTCCATCTATCTTGACAGAAACCAGGGGACCCATCTTTTAAGAGAGAAATTACTGATGGCAGAAGGAGGTGGAGCACATCTGTTGTTTTTTTGTCACTAGGGATATATTTATGTATTTTGAGGTCTGCTATTTGATAAGATAAAGGTGATGAAGAGAGATGTACATACACACATACATGTACATATACGTACATCCAACACTCCATTTGTGATTAGGGTTGGGAATCAAAAGAAATTTTCCGGTTCCGGTTCCAGTTCTGCCTTACGATTCCCGGATCTGATTCCGATTCCATAATAAAAGAAATGTGAAAAATAATCCACAATACTTAAACAATTCCATTTGTGTTTATTAATCACTCTTTAAATATTTTAAACAGAGCATTTAAATTCATATCAATTTAAATTTAAATAAATCCAACATCAAATTTAACATCCAGAATTACAACTTAGCAAAACAGCAATTTTTCTGAAGAAAAATTAACGTCTGCTTTCTCTGGGAGAAGACGAGACCTTTCCTGGCTTATTGTATCTCCAGCTGTGGAGAAAACCCTCTCAGACGGGGTAGATTCGCTTCATTGTTGTAGCTTTGGAAATGAATCCACACTTTAGACTTTTTTTTCAGCAACGCGAGTGACTGATTTCTGTGGTAAGCTGCGTTAATTTGGTTGCGTGACTGTAAACAGTGTAAACAATTAATATTCATGAGGTAAGACGTGGCTATTTAAAGTGACCGCTCCCAGCGCGCGGTTCCGGTTCCTGTTAAAAAACAGTTCCGAACAGTTCGGTTCCCAACCCTATTTGCGATGGTGTTTTTCTATGGAATTTTTAGAAATACAGTTTTTACTTCGTAGAATCAAACAATCAAGAGCAAACGAGTACACACAAACACACACTCACACACACGCATACGCACACGCACACTGGATGATAGCTGGATGATAATTTAATATCCGTTCCTGTTTGGTTGTGTGTCAAATGTCAGTTTGTTTGTTTTTGCTGTCTCATACTGTTTAGCTGACTTTAATTTCACTTCAGCTCTTCAGCTGTCAAATTACTGTTTGGGAATAAAATGTATTTTTCTTTCAATTATTACTTTTTCACAGCTGGTGCTTAAACACGAGGGGGTTTTTTTTTATGTTCTTCACCAATCTGAGGTTGTATTTGGGTATTCAAGACCATTGATATCTAACACAATATGCTGAACACACACGCTGTTATATTTCTATTTCACTACATAATAGGAACAAAAATAATCTTATAATCTTAAATAACCTTAACTAGCTTTTTATTGTAAGTATATACCTGGACTAATGCGAGCTCTTTTTTTTTAATCCAGCTCACTCGACCTGTCCTGTATGTAATATCCAAGATTCCACCAAAAATTCCCAGTTAAACATCTGACAGATGAAGGTAATTTACAACACGTGCAAACTGTAATTAAATTCACACGAGTAAGAATAAAATGAATGAAACCGTTTTACAGGCAATTTTCACAGTTATAAAAACAATTACACTATTCTTTTCTAATTCTGCTACCAATCCTGATACCATGAGTTTATTTATACTCATCTGATATTTTATTCTTTAAAACCATTATTTTGAAATAATAATAATAATAATAATAATAATAATAATAATAATAATAATAATAATAATAATAATAATAAAGTCAGTAAGAAGTAAGCTGTGTATCCGGATGATAAACCTACATATAGACAATTAATAAAAACTTATAGCCACTCCACGAAACCTGTTTATCCGCCTGGGCACCCAAAGTTCAAAACAACTTTCACACAACCTACAAACAACCTTTTAAACAGCAAACAAACACAGCAAGCTTCTTCACTGCACCTTCAACCCTCGATCATATTTTAACCCTAAACTGTAAGCCTTAAATCATAAATTATTTCAAGTCAGCCTTATGAACTGATTTTGTCACGCTCGACCAGGACGTCTGCTTGAGGCTGCAACGCCGACCCCTCCTGCTGCTACCTGTGGCATGATGTCTCTTCAATGTCATGGTGGAGGGGGAGCTCATAATGTGCTGCACAAAGGCTAATCCCTCATTAATATGCAGCTAACAGTGGTGGGCCTGACAATTAACAAGCTGGCGTGAAGCTTCATATGCACTCACTTTAATGGTTGACCGTTTGGGATAAAACATATTGACTGATGGGACTTTACTGAATTCACCAAAAACAACTTCAAACATTGCAAAATATGTCCAATAATTGAAACCATGGGGCTCAGAGAGAAACTGAAGTGCAGCAAGTTAAAGAAAGGCAATCAGTGAGAAACAGCATTGCTAATGAAAGAGCCACATAAACGCTCTGACAAATCAATTGGGTGCTAATTAGATGAGGAATCCGGTCGTACTGAATTAGGGGAACAAATAGCGAATTCTCTTTTTACAAACGCTTTTCAATGGACGTATCTCTAACACTAGAGAAAATCAACCTATTACATATAGCGAGAAATTTAATCATGGAAGTATTAATCAAATCAAGTAAAACATCATAAGGGGTTAGTCTCAGAGGTTAGACTAGTTAAGGGTTAGTCTTTTCATGAATACCAATTCTATATGGATACAGACAGAAACAAACAATAAAAAGACAAAGATCCTCTTTCTATGTTTAGCTTCCCTCATGTAAACTCATCCAAAAACAAAAGCACACAAGTGGCAATGTGCAAGCGGGTGATTGGCAGCATCCAGTGTTGGTCTTTGTGCTTTGCCATTGTTGGAGCTGGAATTATTTATTTTCCCTCAGTGCACTGTTTGAATAGCGGGGCGGGCCGAGCCTGATACTTGGCAACGGAAAATCCGCTATCTGAATTCCATTAAATCAATGACATGTAGTTGGAAATCTGCTAATACACTCAACACAAGGATGCTGGCACCATCTCAGTGTCTAACATGAGCAATAGCCAGATGCTTGTCAGTATTCCTCTTTTCTTTCTGCTATGCCATTTTGCATTGGTAATGGTTATGAAAAGCCTTATAACTGATCTGAGACCTGCACGATCTTGTCAAAATGAAAAATGGGAGATACTTAAGCTCCTTATGCATGAGTAATATTAGCCAAATTATAACTTGTAGAAAGTTTCAGTCCATTTGAGGATATGTTTAACACACACACACACACACACACACACACACACACACACACACACACACACACACACACACACACACACAAGACTCTCAATCTAATACATCTGTATGTCGAACAATACATTTAAGAGTCAAGAGTCAAGCTTTTATTGTCATATTAACCATATATAGCTGATGCAGTACACAGTTTCTCCAAGGCCGTGGTGCTACATAAAATGACATGAAGCTACATAAAACACCACAGAGCTAAAGACTTATGTCCTAGCCACATAAAGTGTAATGTGTGCGACCTAGTGTAACAGATAGGTACAGAAGACAGTGCAAACAGACAATATAAAACAGAACAAGACAAACAGCACAGCGCTGACCAGTGTGTATACTGTATATTATAAAGTACATTGTTTTACTTGAGCAACGTAAACATGTTCAAATTTATGTAGTAGCAGCAGTTCGATGAGTATATAGAAATGTTGTGTTACAGGTTGCATCATAAAATACTGCTTATATTACCTCTAACAGCATCTTAGGAAGAGTAAGACACTACAGCCCAGTGATACTTGGACTAAAAAGCTATTATGTTTTATAATACCATTATTAAAGTATTATAATACGATTAAATATAAAAGTCTGGTTTCATGTGCCAATTAAAAAAAAAAAATCTGGTTTGTTATTTGTTATATAATGTATAATAATTTATAGTATATTGTAAAATTTTGTAATTAATTTTTTTAAACAACTAAAACAGGGAAAATAATCCATATTTTGACTATAATATTATATTATAATATTATTAACCTTCAATTGACTTTCGTGGAAAAATTAATCCATGTTATAAACAAGTGTCATTTAAGTAATATTTGATATAAACCAAAATACTGCTGAAGTATAAACTAAACACTTTCTCTACTTTGACCTTGGCTCTTAAATCACAGAAATGTCAAACAGATCTTTATACTTTCAAGGTCATAGTTTAGAAACCTCTTCGTGATAATGTATAATGTTCCTAATAAAAGTATAATGTGTAATAAAACTTCTTCTATGTTCCCTAAAAATCAGTAAAAAAAAAACGAGGGTTGTAGATCAGATGCCCTGATGAGTGAATTGCTCATAAGCAGAACTGCTAACAGCTTGATTAGTTGTGGAAGTTCTCAGGTTTGTTCTCTGAGGGAACTGTATTTAGTACCGTTGACTGATAAATAAGACGAATGTGCCTGCAGCGTGCAGGCAGAGACACAGAGGTGCAGCATTAATCAGCATGCAGTTGGAGTCAGACTTACATAATACAGAGTCGAAACACAACCCTGTACAGCTTGTAAAATTGTGCCTTTTACACCAAAATACTTTTTGCGGTAGCGATGATGAACCCTTGCGAAAAGAGATTTTTCTTTTCTCCTAGCTAAGCAGACCGTCTAAGTCAAGTGTCTGGATAACGCTGTCACTTTGTGATGCTCCGCTATTTCCCTTTAAGACCCGCAGCTCTGCACTGCAGTCTCTGACGCTGCTGTGAACGCCAGCACATCACACGCACACGCTTAGGCTACGACAACTGCTTACAAATGACCTCGTAACATCCGACACCGCAGCCCTGATTAGATCAGCCCTCTGTGGAAGTGTCAAACAGTGACGAGAGTAGCAAACACTCCCTGTTTTGTGCTTCACAGAAGCACAGTGTTTAACACACGGCTCCTGTTCTGTCATTACTTCAAATGTCCTGATTATTCTCTCCTGCTTTGCTTTAGTAAGATAAACTGACTGCATATTTATTGTGTCTGCTTTGTGATAAAGAAAGAGTGTGCATGTCTCTGTGCTTCAGGGTGGGAGAGCTTCCTGACATCTCTGTCGTATCTTCCTTTGGCATGTGAAATCGTGTGGTGAGGGACTAGATCTAGTTTGACATTTCCTCCAGAAACAAATGACAGTTATGAAAATAGTGGAGATCAGGGATGATGCAGCTCTTTCAGGACACACTCGTTTGAATGCACCCAACCCAGCAAGGGTGTATCCGTTATCCCACTCTCTCTCTTTGTTTATGTTTCTCTCCTCTATCTGTCATAGTGTCCAAATCAGTCTGGCAGCTTACTAAGCTCGTCACTGTCCAACTCAATGCGCCGGCATTTTCATTCTCTGCATATGACATTCTTTCCCTTTAGTCACGTAGTCTGCTAACTTCGGCTAAATTTGCACTGAGTAGCAGTGCACGCATTTGTAGATGACAAACACTGTCACGTGGCAAGCCTTGTGCTTCAGCATTGCAGGGATTTGTATTCCTAGTTCATCAAATTCACAACAACAAAATATAATGAGTTTTCTTTCAGAATGTTTAAATGTGACGTGTATGTAATATTGGCACACGCCGTTCATTCTGAATCCCAAAGGCTGCTGTAATACACATCAGCCAATATTTGCAAGATTTGGTGGCTGATAGAGTGATTTTAACCAGACAGATGTCTTGTAAGAATAAAGAATATGCAGCTAAACAGAAACACTAATGAAACCATCACGTAAACCTGCTTACAATATGTCCTGACTTTGAGGTTACTCATGACAGAAAGCAAAGATGATGGAAATAATCATAAATGTTTGTGAAAAGATTAACAACATATCATAGGCTAAAAGATAAGCCAATGAGACTCGCTGCCTTTTTGCTGAAGGCAGGATCAAATTGTATATTCATTTATTTCACTTGCATCTGGATAACTAGTCCATTGCTATTCTGCACATTTCACATTGTGATATATAATAAGTTAATAATTGTTAGAAATTAGTCCAAACGATTTAGCGACAGAGGCACCTGCTTTACCTTTGACCTTGGTGCTTTTACATCTAACAGGCAGCTTGATTGGTTGATTGGTCGAATATACAATAGGCTGAGTTGCCACAGAGACTAATAGACAGATATTTGAATGTTTTACGGTATATTTTCTTTCAAAACACTCATCAAACATAAAAATGTATTGTGTTAAATAAAGTCATATTGCCTCACACTGATCACATGGTCAGTGCTACAATAAATGAACCTTTTTAAGGATTAAATAGAAGATATATAATATTTTATAATCACCTAATTCGGCCTTATCTTCTTAAACGTTTTCATAGTGGCTGAAGATAAACCTTTTGTATTTGCACGTTGTTCTGAGTTACAATAGTAGCTTTTGTTATTGGCTATACAAACTAAATGCTAATCTCATGCTATGCTCGTAAAACTTGTCGATTACTTTTTATTCAAAAACAAATAAATCTCTTCAAAAATAAATGATGCAAAAAGCAGTATGAAAAAGGTTTTTGATTCGCTTCTTAAGTATCCGGTATTAAATGCATCACTGAACATTACTGACTTTAGAACGAAATATATATATAAAAAAAATTTCTAAAAAAATTATTCTTATTATTATTATTATTTGTTTAAAATCTAATCTGTGTGTTAATTTATCTTCTTTTAGTCCTAAAAAAAATCCACTAATGAAAATACAAACCTATTTGAAAGTAGTCATCAAAAATGTCTCAGTGACCTCAGTTTCTGTTTTTTTTTTTTTTTTTGGATATAAAGTGTCCAAGGATGGCATCAGATTTGTTAGTCCGTAAACAGAAAGCTTTTGCTCGCACTCACAGGAGGACCCTTGGGAGTCAGAGTTGGCCACTCAGTGGAAATGTGACCTATATTCCTGTAAGGGCATAAAACGGAACAGTACACCAAAGAGAAGTCCCATCTTCATCCATCACCAGTCAGTGGTACTCCATCATCGGTACCAGACAGGCACATAAAAAAGAGTCACGTTATAAAACTGGCATTTCTGGGTGTTCATATTTTGGAGGTTCATTTTTTAATGGGTGCTACAATTGAGTGTATTCCCCAAGCTGTCTCGACCTTACTGTATCTATCAGGTACCGAGTGAGCGAAGAAGAATGAAACACGGGTTCTTTTAATCGGACAGGGCAGGAGTACAAGCGTAATTTAAATATGTACACCTTTTACTTCCCTTTGGACTTGTCATCATATTCCTGTGTTACTCTACACAATTTAAACCGTCATGATTTCCTCTCTCAATCGAATTAAATTGCCCTTGTTCAAGTGACAAGCAGGATGTAATCACGAAATCTCCCTGAAGAACGAGTGGCTCCTCTCTTGAGCATCTCTGGTGGATTCTGCTCTTGTGTTTACAGTCATTTTGTAATTGCTTGCAACAATCTTGAGAATAAGGAGTGGCACTGTGTATACTCCTTCTGCTTGTTCGTCTCATCAGGAATGGGATTGTAACGCTCTCTCGCTTCATGCCGCTGAATGGGGGGCCGTCCCACACACGATTGGGCAAAATTCATTTTCAACGCATTGCTGCCTTGTCTGCACGTGACCTGGGCAACCACACAAAAAGCCGCAGCTTCCAATGCAGGGCCAACAGGCGTTCCCTCAGGAAGGCTCAATGGAAATTAATTCACACAGAAATATCATACCGTGCTCCAGAAGAAAAAAAGGGGGGTAGAAAAAAAAAAGTCTTATCGCAAAGCACCAACTCGAGAGCCAGACAAAAGGAGCAATCTGTGGAAAGAAGGGAAAGGAGGGAGAGGGACAGAAGAGGAAGGGCCCATATCGTTCACAGGACACATTGCCCTCCTCTACCGCTGGAGCGTGTAACCATCGCTTCTCTCCTCTCTTCTCCTCTGCTCTGCCATCACTCTCTATCCCTCAGTCCCAGCCATCATTATAGCCTGAAGCTTTGGGTGGGGGCTGAGAAGGAGGGTGATCACCAGTGTAGCTCATAGGAAAGAGAGAAGCACCTGATGTCGCACTGGAGGATAAATGATTAAATGCCTGCAGAACAGGAATGAGTGTGTGTGTGTGTGCGTGTGTGTGTGTGTGTGTGTGTGTGTGTGTGTGTGTGTGCGTGTGTGCGTGTGTGTGTATAGCAAAGAGAAGTGAATTGCTGGGGTTCCATCATCACATGGCACGCTGAGCAGCTAGCACTGATAATCTGAGTGGCTCGAGGAAGACCCTGAATTAAGGGCACAGCTGAATTAATGCAGGCATGAGGTACAGTACGGGATGAATACATGGGAACTATTTTTATGCTATAAGTACCAAATTTAATAAAAAAAAATGAGTGTTGACCTTTTTCCTGCACTGTGTCGTTCATGCCTAAGGAATGATGAGAAAAGTCACAACATGCTCATCAGCTGTGAAAACTCTAAATCTGGCTTTCATCCTCCTCCTGCGGTGTGTCTGGCTCACATTGGGGGAAAGTGTAAAAAAATTTCTATCTCTGAATGTCAAAGACTGAGGAGAAGTCTCCAGTTGCCATAGAAACCAAAATGAGGATGTACTGTATTTATCGACTCCAGACACAGATGGGGGAATACAAAGTTGAGTTTCTGTTGTATAAAATGTCTATAACAATACAAAGTACAATGGTATCTCACAGAGGAGTGTCTCTACACATAGGCAAACAGCAGCAAGAAGAGTGGGGAAAGGTTGCTGCGAACATCTGAGAGAGTATGACTCAATCAATGATGACGTTTCTTCAGTACAGGAAAAGTTATGCCCACGGTCGTTTTGTCAACAGACAGGTCAAAGATGCTTGTGTCAGTAAATCTACGAGAGTCTTTTGCATACTCATGAAAATCACAAACCCAAAACTCTACTGATGCAAACTGTCTTCGCTCAACTGTCTAGATAGAGGCAGGATTGGAGTAAGCATTTCTAAAAATAATGACTTAAACTGGGTCAAATCTTTTTCCATCAGCCTGCAAAGACTAACATCTATATATATATATATATATATATATACAGAATTTATGTTTTCAGGAAAGAGTCTTAATCCTAATAACTGTCCCTGTGATGCCTATTGTTTACCATAATAGCAAATACAGCCTTAAACAAAGCAGGGTGCTGTGAGGTCTGGGCTATTGTGCTGTCCAGATTCTATGATTCATCACAAGAGTCACTGTTCCCTCCGCCAGCTGTTAAATAGTCAACCTATCACACCAACACAGACCCTCCTTTCTCTCTCTCTGTCTTATCTCATCACTCTCTCCAACCACTGAGTCATGTGAAGAGTTTTAATTCTAATAAGATTGGCAATATTCACAACACTACTCCTCCTCAAATGTCCTACATAAATCTTTTTTTTGTTTCAGTGACCTATAAATCACATAGCATATGACTAAACCAGGATCATGGTAAGAATCTGTGCTGAATGTCACTGCACTCCCTGTCTACGCAAAGGGCGTGGACACTCTTCAACGTCCGTGACATTCATAGGCTTGGTTCAAGGAGGAACGTTGAACATGCGGTGCCATTTGCCAGCCTGCATTTGCATAATAATGAAGATGTTCACCAACCTTGACAGGAACCATTAACTTCCTCATGGCCTGCTTGGCACATGCACCTCCCGATGGGCACCAGCCACTCCCCCTCAGCGCTGCAGTGCATTCTGGGAAGCTCCTCGGCCACCGAGTTATTGACGCAGGTCCCCGACACCTCCAGAAGCTGAGAAGAGTCTGACCCGGTGATGGTGTCTGGGAAGACAGCCAAGTTCTTCACCACCGTGGGACATTTTTTGTAAAAGACACGGACAGAGACGAGGGCAATGCAGGCTCCCAGGTCTTGAAAGGCCAAGTAGAAGCCTTTCTTAGTGAGAGGTCCAACATCTCTTACTTCAGTGTTTAGTTTCATCACTCTGTCGCCCAGATCCAACTCTGTGAAGCTCTCATCAGCCGCGATGGTGTCGATCTTAGTGTACTGGCTTTCACGGATGTTTCTGTCATCATCGTCATTTGACTCATAGTAGTAGACATTGAACGTCTCTTTACAGGTGCCTACACCACCAGGCAGACTGTTACAGTCCCTCAGAGTGAACTTGAGCTCCACAAAGACTCGCTGAGCACCTTCGTTTAGGATCCAATTCGTCTGAAGCCAGTTGTTCTGGTTGTGCTCCATCACTCTGCACACTTGATAGGTATGAATAGGGGCATAGTTTTCATCCACCTCTCCGATTTCTTCCCACTGGCAAAAAGACAGAGAAAATTAAAATAGCCTGTTGAAATGATGGATAGCATTTATTTAGAAATAGGCACTTGCATTTTTCAATAATTCCCAGTATATTTGCAATCGCATGCTTCATGAATTATGTTTTGCGATACGAATTACACAATAGGAGCAGCATGTAATACCAGATGATATCTGTTTCCATTGCACTACAACACCGTTGAAGACAAAGCTATTACATTTTTTTTTATTCTGCCTTGTGCGCTCAACCAGAAAACACCCATAACAGTACATCAGGCAACTGAGAGATTGGAAAAACAATGCTACCTTTAATACACAGTCAAGGAAACTATAATATGACAGTTAATAAGGCAGGCCCTCTAAAATGTAACCCAAGGGCCCAAACAGGCTTTTTTGTTCTTCAAATATACGGTCAATGACCGCCTTGAACATCCCAAAGCTTCACATTATCACTGGGCAGGGACCAACTTGACACTTGCTGGTACATGCAGAACTGTGCACTAGGCTGAACGGGCCAATGCAAGAGTAGTGTAACTGTAGCACCAAGGATTCATTCATCTCATACAACTATTTTTGTCTCTGACAAAGTAGAGGCTGCAAACATTGGATCACAGTAGATATGTTACTCTCTGGGTAGACGGCCCATCGTAAGCCAAACTAAGAGTCATCCCAGTCAGAGCCAGCTACTGTACTTCTGCAGTTCAATTCCAGTCAGACGAGTCCTCTTGACCACATGTGCCCAGCTGTGGCCCTAGCTCCGGGCTTAACTGAGCTAATTGCGTTGGGAGCGTGTTACCAGAGCTGCATGAAAAGAGCAGAGCTGCAGGCTCTGAACTTTTCATTCTGATCGCATGAGTATGGGTTTTCATGCTGGTCTCAAGAGTTTCCCAGTCCATCACTGCCATAAAAAAACTTATCCATGTACCTTGACTTCCTTTGCATTGGGGATTTGGAAAGTACCCGAACAGCACAATTTCCACAAAAAACATGTGCAGTTCAGCATAATACTGTACTTTACTGTGGCTCTGCCTAGTTTTTAAATACAACAGTGCCACAAGAGAAAATTTACTAGAAACATCCCAGCTTTAAAATGCATCTCCATAGGTAAACTCATAATGGCAGCACTGACACATTACCCTGGCTATTTTTCATGGATGCTCCGACTGTATCATCTAATACTCCACTTATAGTCTAACCACATTTCCCCCTGTCAAGGTGGACCATAAATGTGGTTCAGAAAACACATTAGCTGCACCTTTTTTTTCAGGCTCTGTTCACGGCAAATTTCCATTTCATTCCAGGCAGCCAAATGTCCACATAACGTGGTTTGAAGCTCACTCAGCCATAAATGATTATATTCCTCTAATAAACACAGGAGTCCTTTCAGATGGGTTGCATTAATGCACCAAGCATAAGGGGGTGATGGTATGGGGGGCACGCTTATAAAAATCTCAGTGAACCACAGAAAATAGGATCCTTTTATATTTCCATAATGTGCTGTTGTTAGCTCAGTCATGATATGCAGATACACAGACACCCACTGCAACAGTAAAAATGAACAGGTAAGGAGGAAGATCACACAAGTCTGGAAGGAAGGACCACGTAAGTCAGCAATAGACACTTATTACAAAAAACACTGCACACCTCACTAAGGGCAGAATATAGACCAGATATTGACAATCCTGGTAAAACAGCGAAGAAACTTTTTGGGACAGCACTAAAGCTTTTACATGTATTTAGACTGCAAGAATAAGTTGCAGCCTAAATGCAACTCTCTCTCCTTATTTTCTTTTTATTCTATTCTTCTCTCATTCTTTTACACTTATCGCAGTAGGTCATGACAGCTCACAGAACTATTTGAACAACGTTTTACATTTGGATCATTTCTATTTGAGCAAGAAAGAAATATGTGGAGTGTCCAAGGTTGAAAGAGCCTTATTGTACTTTCACATAGGAATGGTTATCACTTACGGCCAATCTGCCTTTACTTCAGTTGGCAAGCGCAGAGGCACTCTGGCATTTCAGGCACAATTTTTTTTTAAATGTGTTTGAACCATCATCATCCTCTGCTCTCAATTCTTCCAAATCCCCAGACCTCCTTTCTAGATCGTCTCCCGCTGAGGTCCTCTCTCTGTTCCCTCACCTCCACTAACCCACACTGCTTATTTGCAACCACTTTTTACCCTGCAAAACGTCAATTCTCCCTGTGTGAGCTCTTGTGTGCCTTAAGCACAAATTTACCCAAGCACTTCAAACTCTGCTGGCATTGGCCCTTTCTCCCTTAGTGTAGAAGTTGCACCATGCAGAGAGGGAGAGAGCGAAAGCACTCAGGCCTCCATGCACAACCTGCTGACTTTGAATCAATAACCAGTCATTACCACCCATTTCCCAATGACCATTACTGAGACACCTGGCTAACCCCTGTCACTGAGGCGTACCATTCAGCATAGGAGCTGCACAGACCTGATGAGCATGGGTAAAACTCACTCCCTGTGGTTACAATACAAAAAAGTGTGTTTTGTGTGTGTGTGTGTGTGTGTGTGTGTGTGTGTGTGTGTGTGTGTGTGTGTGTGTGTGTGTGTGTGTGTGTGTGCGTGTGCATGCGTAAGTGAGTCTTTCCAAGTGGGGTGAAGTCAGGGCAAGATGATCCTCTATTGAGGGTAACATAAATGACTTTTGGCTTTTTGTGAAAAAGAGCAGTGTTTGAAACTGGAGGTGCTACAGACTAGCACAAAGCCTGGATTTAGCTGATCTCCGGTAAATCGCTTCTTTGGCCCAGTGTTCTTACAGCAGTTAAAGGGCAAGCACAGAAAACAAACATATTACCAGCGACGGTACTGGTCTTTGAAAAATAAAAGCTCTCTCAATAAATACTGCTGAATGTCGGCATGAAAGATACACAGTCGTCTAGAAGAGCCAGACTGTCTCTCCTAGCAGCTGCTGAGCTACACGCTCATTTGACCTAATTATACCAGAGACAGTGTAATCACGCACATAAAAGGTGATTACAAATCAGCCGCCTACAAGCTCTTGTTGTTCTAAGACTGCTTTTCAAAATTCATGTTCAGCAATTTTTGTGCCATATTTTGTCAGTCATAGACATAGTACTGAAAATTAAGAAAACAATACATTAGCACAAAAAAAATTAAACAATATGAAATCCCAGATACAGAAATGCAAACGAAATGACATATTTGTCTACAATTCAGTAACTGTCTAAGGTAATAAAAACCTACTTATATTTGTATGTGTTATATTATGTATGTCACTGATAGACTGCTTTAGATCTTTAGCTTTCGATTCATTATAGGCTTCCTCTGAATACAACCTCTGAATATTTACTCCATCTTAATTTAGATTTAGATTTACTGTATAACTCTAATGCAGCATTCACGGTCTGAATAAATTATAGTGCATCCGGTTCCGTCCTTTAGAATAAATGATACGTTTACACCGGATATACTGAGTTAGAATTCATACAAGATTTCAAGGAACCAATCCATTAAAAACAAGATAAAGCAGAGTACAGAAACAAATTCTTATCTGTATCATGATTCATTTCCGACTGAAACAGGTTTGCCATTTTCACTCTGATTGCTGTGGGGGGCGGCGGGGGGAGTTTCGGGTGGAACGGTATAATGTTTTTACTAAATTTATTTTTTTTCCCCAGACGCTGCACAAATATCTATCTATCTATCTATCTATCTATCTATCTATCTATCTATCTATCTATCTATCTATCTATCTATAAATTTGAAGGACGAATTTAATTATCAAAACAAGAATTTTGCCTTTTAAGTGATTAACAGTGATATACTGAGTGCAATTTGACCCATAAACTAACAAGGTAAAAAAATTTTTTTTTTTTTAAATTATCACTTCAAATAATTAAAGCACTACAACCACACAGCTTTGTATCATTTACCACCAAGAGTGACATAAAAAGCTGCCTTTTATTTGGCAGAGATTTATTTCTCCCCCAGAGCAACGAGCTTAATATCAGGCAAGGATATTTGTATTGCCATCTGATTATTCATTTCCACACCACGTATGCCAGGAGAGTTAAAAGCTCATTGTTGGGTAGTATCGTTGCAGCCGAGGGCAGGTGCAGGTAAACACAATGCACAAGTTCTCCCTTCACTTCACAACGGGAAGCTGAATTGAGCCGTGACTGCGCACTGTCAACAGCGACTACAGGCTTGGCACACACACAAAGGCCACTGAGCACCCCCAGGGTCAGCTACTGCTGCATGCACATACAGAGATGGGTGAACATTCACACAATGCGCGGATGATACACAATGCTTGTGGAAGCGGCTAATCTGAGTCGAAACCAGAGACGTGATCTTAACGTAAGCAAAGCGGCTTTTCATACTGTAGAGTGTTTCGATATAAGTCTCGGCATGGGATTTTCTTTTACGCATTCTTTTTGTGAGTGTATATAATAACCCCCCCCCCACACACACACACACACACACACACACACACACACACAAACACACACAAACACACACACACACAGAGAGTCCTCTAACAGATGGCTCCATACATAATCATATGCAATGCTTTGTTAATGGACTGTACTATCACACCAGGATATGGGCAAATGGTGATGTCATTATGATCAGATGTTGCATTGATGATGTCTTTTGTTTTACTGTGAATTAAAGCTTGTCTGCTATTCGCTAACCATGAATAACTCATACAGCTGAAAATATGACTTTCTCTGAATGTCACCAAACTCAAGTGTCCGTTTTTACTGCTTTCATGTATAATCTTTTGGGGGGAAATAAACTGACATCACAGCATCAACCTGCATATGCCCACTGCGGTTCTGAGTGTGTTAAGAATGTGATAGGACTCTGCTCATCGTGGCTGTTGACCAGACTTTTACTTTGTAGTCAGTGATTCCTTTATTTAATAACGCTTGCAATTCATTTACACTTTGTTTTATTATTACACCCTCATGCAGAGGCACCAGAATATCATCTACTCTGTACTCCTCCTAAATCCGCCGCTCCACAGAAACGTTGGATAAAACTTTGTACTTGTGGAGAACACACACTAGAGAGTGTACAGCCGTGCTGTTTCTTTTTCCATATTTCATCAACATATAGCTCATAATGTTTATTATTGACGCATTTGAAATAACAGATTATGAAACATTATCACTGGGCAAGTGTTCATGTATGTGTTCTTCATTGTTCATACCGTATGGCTTGTGGTACATTTTTCAATATACATACAACAAACATTTTTACAGGGATTTTATTTTTGAAAATAAAACTGAATACATTTAAAACATTATCCTTATGTGTATCAGCTTTAGATTGGAAACAGCTTGTTCAGTCAGTCTGACCTACTACTTTTAAACAGAAAAAAAAGGTCTGTGATATTTTCTCAGGGAAATTTTACTCTTCGGATTCTTTCTGTTTGTTTCATTCTCTTGACTATTCCACAGGTTTCAAAATCTTACTGGTTATAAAAATCTTCTTTTTATAGCATCACCTAATTATTCAGCTTTGATTACATTCACAGTTTTTCTATGAAATTAGAACAAAGAGTAGTCTCTTTCCCTTTAAGAAATCTCTCTCTCTCTCTCTCTCTCTCTCTCTCTCTCTCTCTCTCTCTCTCTCTCTCTCTCTCTCTCTCTCTCTCTTGCTCTCTCTCTCTCTCTCTCTCTCTCTCTCTCTTGCTCTCCCTCTCTCTCTTGCTCGCTCTCTCTCTCTCTCTCTCTCTCTCTCTCTTTCTCTTGCTCGCTCTCTCTCTCTCTGATGTGTTCGTGTTCTATTATTTTTCACTTTGAATCTGTCTTTGCCACACTCAAGGGAATTGTGAGACCTTGAGATGTTATCCCAGGCCCAATCTTAATGCAGTGTTCGGTAGTGAGGGAGTGTATAACTCACCCCGTTCTTCGGGTAGGCTATCCATCCGAGGTCACCCATTATAGAGCGCGAGTCCAGCAGGTTCACTGTGGGAGAGCAGGACATATGAGAAAGGCATGTTATTAGAATACTGCAGGCTTTCCGTGTACACACTGATAGTGATATACTGTAGCTATACAACACATTGTATAAAAGAGTTATCTCTTGAAAACATATTCGTCTCTTAAAGGTCACTATTTGTCCTTTTATCTTCGTTGTAAATCCACTTTTTAAAATGAACATTTTGTAACTTGCTCATTTCATCAGTATTTTTTTAAACGCATATAACGCAATCAGTCGCAGAATGTGTGCTATGCATACAGAAAAGTGACTAAATAACACTAGGTCATATTCACATCACCTTTGAATCACCACGCTTTGGCTACAGCTGGAAGAATCTACAAATGAATAGCGCTAGCGTTAATTAGATGACCTTTAGAGTCTGTCTGATCATCAGTGAATTGGACTTTAATCAGATGTTATGTGGCAGGCCCATTTAGCATGTGTGAAATCATTTACAGGCAACAGCAGGCAGCATTATAAAACCACGCAACAGCTCAATAAAAGACGCCTAGCTAATATTAGCAAAATGACGATGACAGTGAAAGGAATGCAGCACTTTCCAGATGGTGATCTGGATCAAGAAACAGGGTTTAGTTCTTCAGAAATTCATTAACAAAACTAGCCACAAAAAAAAAAAAAAAACATAAAGCACACATTCTCCATGAGGTTGATGGAAAAAACTTTTTCCAACATAACAGCATTTCAAAACTTCACATTCTCTTAATGACAATTAATGTGAGTTTCAGATGAGTTACACTTGAATGACAGATATCGGTGTACATTGTTCTACTTAAGATGAAATATATCCTGGGGAGAATCCTGTAAATCTAATTAGGACAAAAAGTATAAAAGTATAAACTGCTGAACTAGATCACGTTCTAAGGTTATGTCCGTCCTACGGCAAATACGGGGAGGGGGAACGTCCGATATGCTCTTTCCTGACATTGTTCTTTAACTGAATATTAAAAAGGTGCTATTGTGTGACAGGCTATCATGTAAACGTCAAATCGAGCCAGTGATCATGACCTAACAAGAAAAAAAAAAAATAGCTTTATAATTCAAGGGCAAAAAAAAATTCAAACAAAAGACCCGAGACAGAAAAAAGTCAGAAATGTTTGACCTGCCTGGAAAAGGAAAAATTAAAACTCTTTAAGCTGCATGTCAGATTAGAGCAGAGGTCAGCTTTTCACCAATGTATTAAAATTTCGCCTGGGTTAAGGAATTGTGACTTCTATTCTTCCTCGTGTGCCGTGCCATGATGAGTGCCGATGGAGAAACAGAGCCGTCTGGTGCCCCCACGCTGCTCCACGATTCATTGTGCCACCGTCAGCGGCAATCAATCACACACTCCACATACCTGTCATGCACCATCCATATGCTCACTCCAAGCAGTCATCTGAACAATTTACATATTCTATATGACAAGTGTGAATGCACTTGGTCTGAATGACAAATTAGAGAACATCAATTATAATTAAATAGGAATGGCTGGCACTCGGTGTGTCGAGTGTCTGTCCTTTGTGTGTTTTGTGTCGGGTTAAAACACTTCAATGCTGAAGGACTGAGAGTACAAATGACTACTGTGTATTTGTGCGATGTGGAAATTAATACATAGATTCAGAGATGTCGGTGTGTGTGTATTACAAGCTGGCAAACATAAACGCCATTTCTTCTTCGCCTTTGTTTTATCTCCTGAGTTGGTTTATTGGTCAATGTTATTTTCTGACTCCAACACACACTTTTTCCAACTCAATCCAAAGTCAGCAAATTCTCACGAAAGATACCGTTCGGGTCCAAATATTACTATATTATACTCATGTAACACTCATGTAACAGTTAACTGGCAGTTAATTGTTTAAAACATAAAAATCTTATCAGAAGCTTTTATGCATTATGTTTTTTTTTTTATGATCACTCTGGATTTTAGATTTTGATCTCAAAATGCAAACAGCACATAACACACTGGGTTTATTTACAATTTTGACCTATCATGTCAGTGAGTAGTCTGTTGCAACATGTTTTGATAGGCTCACCAAGTGTATAGGATCAAAGACAGAGAGAAAGAGAGAGAAAGAATGAGAAAGACAGAGCGAGAGAGAGCACTCATATAAAGTAGTCATCCGTCTGTCTACTGAGACGAGCAGACACAAAACAATCTTAGATGCCCAGGGAACAAAGGCAGCAATGTGAACCAAACATAGACAGAGCTCTACTTTTTCGGAATGCTCAGAAGTCGATGAGAAAAAAAAATTATAGTTGTGAATACACCAAATTTAACAATCTCTGGGATACCACTATATCTATTATGGGAAGGTACGTAATGCAGTCCTCTCCTGCCACCGTCAGTGACCACACCATTAAGTGCATACACACACACACACACACACATAAGGTCTTAATGATGTTCCACTGACTGTAATTATGAATGTAGCTAATAAACTAAATATTATGCCTACACCTAAGTATAACCCCAACTTTAACCTCTTTAACCAAAAGAAAACATGCTACAAAGGACAAAAGCCAAAATAAACCCAATGCCCCCACAAGGTCAAAACTGTAAGATAGTCATATCCTTCTGGGGACATTTGGTACCCACCAAAATATAAAAACATGCCTTCGTACACCCACAACGAGTGAGAGAGAGAGCGTGCACGAGAAAGAGAGAGAGAGGGAGAGAGAGAGAAACACACTACTATCACAAACACTACCCTTTTTTTGAAACCTGGAGTTTATCTAATTTACTTCTAAGCCTTTTGTTTTTGTTCTACTTTAAAAGTCAGAAGTAGTTACTAATTTTTTGTTGTTGCCAATCTCGCTATATTAAAACGAGCACACAGAAATTCAGTTTATTGTTTATTATCAATATTCTCACTTTTTTGTCCTGTTGGTATGATAATACATTATAAGGATAAACATTTTGGTAAAATAGAGACAGGCGAATCATGTATGTAGCTTTATGACTGGTTATGTTGTAACGTAAGGCAAGGAATAATATCAACTGAGAGAGAGAGAGAGACGAAGCCAAGACGAGGAGTCGACGACGAGGAACCGCTGATCCGGACCCGGCCTGGAGACGGGACGAGGGAAGGAAGAGAAGCGAGAGGAGACCCCTTATTCCCTGTAGAAGCCACGACTTTGCGAGGGGAGGAGCGCGGAGCATCCCGCGACCTCGAAGCAGTTGAGAGAGAGGCACCCCGAGAGAGAGAGAGAGACGAGAACCACGAGCCAGACGGCGCCATGCCCGCGACGGAGGCCCGGGAGCGCGAAGAGAGACGAGGCTCGAGAGAGAGAGAGAGAGGAGGAGAGAGAGAGAGAGAGAAAGGGAGAAAGAGAGAGAAAAAATAGGAGAGAGAGGAAGCGGGGGAGAAAAGAGGAGACGAGAAAGGGGAAAGCAAGAGAGAAAACACGCGGAGTAGGACAGGGACGAGATTCGGAGATCGATTTCCCAGCCAGGGATCGAGAGCATGAACGCCCCCGCCGCAGAAGAAGCCCCCCACAGCAGCTTGCATATCGCGGAGACGAGACCGACAAGACTATGTGCATGAGACTGGCGCCGCGAGGCTCGGGGGTCCCCGCCGGGCGCCTCCCGGGAGAGAGAGAAAAAAGCGGAGAGAGAAGAGAGAGAGGAGAGAGAGAGTGAGAGGACGAGAGAGAGTGTAGAGAGCAGAGAGAAGGACTAGAGAACTGACCGAAGATTGAGAGTAGAGAGGAGAAAGAGAGAGACGAACAGGGACGAGAAAGCAGAGAGAAAAAGGGAGAGAGAGAAAGGAGAAGAGAGAGAGAAAGCGGACGAGAGGGAAAGGAGAAAGAGAGAGAGAAAGGGAGAAATGAGAGAGAGAAAAGCGGAAAGAGAGAGTAAAGGGAGAGAGAGGGGGGAAGAAAGAGAGAGAGAAAGGGAGAGAAGAGAGAGGCGGGGAGAAAGCAGACGAGAGACGAAAGGGAGAAAGAGGAGGGGGAGAGAGGAAAGAGAGAGAGGAAGGAGAAGAGAGAAGAGGAGAAAGAGACGAGAAAGGAGAAGAGGAGATGGAGAGAGAGACCGAAAAGGGAGAAAGAGAGTAGCAGGAAGATGACTACGAGAAAGGGCCGAGAGAAGAGGGGGGCGGGGGGGGGGGGGGTCGATGCGGGGAGGGGGGGGGGGGGGGTTATTGTGCTGATTGTATCCAGATAATATATAGATTATTAGTTAACTTCAACATAACCTTTAAATATTTCAGCTTGGAGTTTGTTTTGAATGTTTACTGGATTAGTGAGAATTTACAATCATCCTCAATCTCAGAAAAATAATGCAGCTAAACTTTACATTCCTTTTCGTGATCATGTTGTACCTTATGTACAAAATACGCATCTTCTAGTGGACAAAAAAATACCTTTAAAAAAAAACCCTACGGTAGATATTTTGATTGTAATTACCTTCCATTCACATTTCTATATAAAGGATAAATGCTCCAGGTGCAAAAAGGCGCACTCGTCAGGGCACTTCACGGAATAGTGCCTTTAATCTGAGAACGTGTTGTGATCTATAGGCAGGACCTCGACACGTGGTGACGTGAAGAACTTTTGTTGTGTAAATTTGCTTGTTTAAAGCTTTGTGTGTTTATTTTTATTTAAGGAAACGTGAACCAGCACAGAAGGGATGTGAATGAGGAGTTTTTTGTGGGTTTTTTTCTCCCAGACAAAACGTAACTAACGCGGTGTGATCGTAGCAATTTGTCACGTCAATTAAATTTTATAATAGCAAAAGAAATAATTATCACTCAATAACAGGCACGTGCACGCTAATAGAGTAACAGTGCGCTCGCGCTTCGTTCCAGTTTATGCAAAGCTAACGTCTCTGGACTCTGAGGTACTTTTTCGTGACTGTTTATTGAACAAATTCACTACGTTCTTGTCAAATTTGTCAGATATTCTTCTTACCTTCGTTGCTCGGGCCCCCCTGAGTGGTGGAAACAGCAAAGCCGAAAAAGAAAAGCCATGTTATTTTGATAGAAACACAAATCCACCGCGAAACCATGCTCTAAATGACTGGGGTTGGTATTGAGGACTAAAAAAAACAGCTTTTAAATGACTGTACTGAAATTAATGCTCAGTACTAAATCCGTGCCGCGGTCCGTGTGGAAGACATTAGAGTCGCTGCCGGTAATTACGGCCAAATAAACTCGCATTTGAGCGGCGCGCGAGTCGCGGAGCTGAAAACAGAAATGCTGAAGTGCCACTGCTCGTGCGTGCGCTCGCGCGTGCGTGTTTGTGTGTGTGTGTGTGTGTGTGTGTGTGTGTGTGTGTGTGTGTGTGTGTGTGTGTGTGTGTGTGTGTGTGTGTGTGTGTGTGAAGCTCGCGAGCTGTCAGACGCCGCACGCGGGGGCGGAGCAGAGCAGCGCGCGCACTTCCACCATAGGTTCGCGTGATAAATAAAGACAACAGTGAGCGCGCGGGTGACAGGAGCCGGGACGTGATGGTGCACGCGCTTAATGCAACACAGTCAGTTATGGTGGTAGGTATGTAAATGAGAGAGAGAGAGAGAGAGAGAGAGAGAGAGAGAGAGAGAGAGAGAGAGAGAGAGAGAGAGAAACAAAAAAGAAAGAAAGAAAGAAAGAAAGAAAGAAAGAAAGAAAGAAAGAAAGAAAGAAAGAAAGAAAGAAAAATCGACATACAGAAAGAAAGAAAGAAAGAAAGAAAGAAAGAAAGAAAGAAAGAAAGAAAGAAAGAAAGAAAGAAAAAACTGACAGACAGGCAGACAGAAAGAAAGAAAGAAAGAAAGAAAGAAAGAAAGAAAGAAAGAAAGAAAGAAAGAAAGACTGACAGACAGAAAGAAAGAAAGAAAGAAAGAAAGAAAGAAAGAAAGAATGCATTGGTGTTTTCACATTTTGTAACCATTGTTCTTTGCTTTCTTAATAATCATCAGAATCAGTATTGCAATGCTTTGAAAAGACCTGAATCCTGATTTGAAGACACATTCAATGGCCACTTTAATAGGAACACGTGTACATCGATTCATCACACACAGAGTTATAAGATCAGACACCGTGGCAGCAGCACAATGCATAAAATCACTCAGATACAGATGAAGAATTGTAGATGATGTTCACTCAACCATCAGATCAGGGAAAAATATGATCTCAGTGACTTTGGCCATAGCAAGATTGGCAGTGACAGAAAAATCTATATTAGATTTTATATATGTACCTCCTCTGCACAAGTGTAATTGAGGTGGGGAGTGTAATTGTAATTGAGGTGGTGGGGGTTAGTGGGTTTGTGATAATCTTATTTCTCTGTATGTTGCTACTGGATGCTCGATCTATAAGATTATTTAACCTGTTTCTTTAGAAGATTTTTACTCATTTCAAGCTTGTTCGACAGATAATCTTTAAAATTTTAATTCTAACTTTCTAGAAAGAAGTAAAGTATTTTGTAAAGCTTAAAATGAGTAAAGTGTCTAAAACAAGCTGAAAATCTATATTTGTGTATAATATATATTGAATATATATATATTGAATATATATGACATGTTTATAATCTCTAAATAAAGAATACTACAAACATTTGCCCATATTCATGACATTTTCATTTGCTAATTGTATATATTGTTTTGCATTATAACTATTCTTTACGGAAGTAGTGGCTAAAAAAGCACCTTAAAACACAGAATACATCTATTCTCAATGCAGCTGAGCTACAACAAGCTACAGATGACCACATTGGGTTCCATTTCTTCCAGCCAAGAACAGGAAAGTGAGGCAACTGTTGGCACAGACTCAGTGAATCCAGGCAGCTAAAGTTTGCCTGGTATCTGCGTAATCTTAAACTCTAGAAGCAGTTGTATGTGAAAATCCATAGAGATCAGCAGTTTCTGAAATACTTACAGCCCATCTGGCACCAACACACATGTTATGGTCTATATATACTCATTGGCCGACATATACAACATTTCACCATTTTTTATTACTTGAAATGATAATAAAAGTGTCTTAGTCTCATTCATTTTGTTCTGTGGGTATGCAAACATTTCTGCTGCTAGCCTTTGTAATTTAGCCTAGTCTAGACTGAAACGTTTTCCATGTGAACAAGTAGGGAAATATGTTCTCTGGTCCAGACTGTAGCCCTGTGGGTTACACTGAGCTCCAACAGCTAACTCCAACAGGCATTGGATTATTTCTTACAAATAACGTTGTTAAATTGTGTCAGCCGTTAAGATTCGCACAAGTCAAAAACAGAGCTTTTGCTGATAATTATGTTTTTTAAAACTATGCTTTTGTGCACTAAAAAAAGCTTAGTTAGAAGAACAATGTGGGCAAAATAATGAATTTTCCTAGAGAACTTAAATGAAGAGTAAAGCAGAGTGGCAATTCTTCTAGCTGTCATCTTAAATTATCATCATCTTTACAGCTTACCATTATCCCGCTTCCTCAGTTCCTCCTCTTCCTGTTTCGACTTCCTAATAGGTAAGTCCTCTTCATTTTGACAGATGCACTTGTGCATTCATTGTAACCAACATGAACAAGTCAGTAAGATGATAACGAGACACGGGTGCTGCCTGTGATGTTGCTGTGATGCACACTGCTTATCAGATTTTTCAGGGGCTTCCTGCATTTTTATATCAGTTTTCAGGGGCCTTCTTAATGCTTGACACCCATAGGAATCATCTGGCTTCACACCACGTATACTATGATTATTTTATGCATTCTTCACACTCATTAATTGTTCATGTTTTCTCACATGTGATAGATATATTGTTCTATTATTCTCTATTACAGATCGCATACTCTGTAACTGAACTCCCACATCGTCTCTGCTCCATTTAACTTCTCAGGTTTATTTGGCCTTGTTGGTCATTACTGATATATTCTCCAGCCTTGGCATTTGTTTCATTCTGTTTAAAAAAGCTCTCTGTCCTTGCTTCATGGACAAATAAACTAGATTCAGGCTAGATCAACTGGCTTTCCTTTCTCACAGACTCACACATGATATCAGTCATGCAAATGTTTCATGCCTTTTTTCGATTTGTTTTGGAGCTTTGTAGTATGAAATACTGCCCAAATTGTCACACACCCACCTCAACCTTGTTTGTGCCTAAAGAGGTTCATGTAATTGCAGAAAATGTGTATTTAAAAAGTACATATGCTAATTCAAGTCTAATTCATTTAATAACAATATTTCATATATCTATTAGTACTAATTACTGAATCAATTAAACAAATCTTTTAATGATTCTTGGCTAAGAGAATCAACCTCTCGGAGAGGACAACAAAGACAGAGAGAAAATCATCACGCTTACTCAAATCCACGTCTCCAACACAAGTCTGCTGATTTACCTGAAAAATAAAGTGATTCCTGTTTCAATGATGTTGCTTACTAGTGTTTTATATATAACAGAGATAGATAGAGCACCAGACAGCGATGTTACTGACAGATACTGAATAACTCAACATGGTTTGTGAATGTGAACTTGTGAAACTGGCAGCTATAAGCTTCTCTTTGTTAGCTTCATGTCATGGCTGTCTGAACATGTCTTGGATGATTGATTACATCTTCAGGTAAGAAGGAAAGTGTGTAGTTTTGACCAAATGATTCCTTGACACCTGGCAACAAGCTGGAGACAATTTTCATCTAAACACAATGTGGACACTAGCTGCTGTGTTTATATTCAACATATATACTGAACCTCCTATGGCTTAAAGATTTTTCCACTCATACCCATGGCCACATTTTTGATTCACTTTGTTCTATTGTAGACTGAAACATTGCCTTTGCTTTTTTTTTAAATGGCACTTCTGAATTCATCTTAAATATACACACTATATTCTTACCTCATGAATAAAATGTTCTCTCGCGTCTCTGAGCTTTTCTGCCCCGATGGCCTGTTTTACCTCTACAGTGATACTACTGCAAAAATAATGATTAAATAATATGATGATTATGCCTCTCTAAGGACCAGGCTGGTCTGAGATCACTCACTTTACTCCATAGTTCTGTCCTGTGCTCATATAAATAAAAAAGCACTTGCTGATGAATAAGATATACTGTATGCCAAGTCAGGTCAAGTCATGTAGGATTTATGGTCATACCTGTCATCACAGACAGATGTAATGTTAGGAACAAATCATGATGCTAAACTGTCAGACAACATATTAAGCCAATCAGTATAAACTCTATTGTATAGTAGTGTTTTGATGCACTGTTAGAAATCTAATATCAGGTAATAAATTCATGCAATACCATGCACATTTATTCCGTTTAGGGTTAGGGATAGGGTTTAGGGTTAGGGTTTAGGCTTAGTTTTTAGGGTTTTATTGTTAGGGATAGGGTTTAGGGTTTAGGGTTAGTTTTTAGGGTTTAGGGTTAGGGTGAACAAAGCAGACATCAGATTGTGCTCTGTGAAAATTGAAAATGGAGGAGGAGCTCTAGTATCTTTCTAAAATACAGGTAGCATGATACAACATCATATGATAGTATTCATAATAAGGAGCGTGAGAGATTAGTGAGTATGGTCAATAAAAAGTGAGCGTGGATCTGGGAAGAGAGTGAAAGAAGTGATAGAAATTCAGTTCTCTGAGCTCTGAGACAATCGTTCCCTTTTCTGGTCCACAGTGCAATTTATGACGCCTTGCTCATTTGTAAATACGACGCTTGCTGATGCTGCTCTGCACACTCAGGTTGGCTGCCCTCACGCTCTCTATTAAAATGTTTGAATGCAATAACTAACCTGAGTTCATTACTAGAAGCACATGACAGCAAACAACATAAAAAAGAGCTTAATAAAATGTTCATGATGCCTTTGTGTGATTAATACCAAGTAGCTTACTCATTTTGATATCAGTATCAGTATATGTATAGATAAGTGAAAGAAAATGTGTTTTCATATGGAACTGATGCAGCCCTAGTTTTGCTAATGCAAACGGTTAATAATCCTCTGTAGCAGTATGAACGTCTAAATTGGCTTGTAAGTGTGTATTTCATAAATATAACGTCTCTTGTAAAGTGACTGAGCGCTATGTGTAAAGTGAATAAGAGGGGAATCGGAGTGAAGCGAAATGAACTAAAGCCTTCAGGCAGATCTGTTGAGGAGTCTAATGGCGTATGGGAAGTAACTATTGCCATATATGCTGGCAGATCTTCAATCTGAACCAAAAGAAACTCCTCCAATGCTCTTTAGATGCTCATTCAAAGATTGTTTTATGACCACTTTGACCTACAGCTTTCTGATGTAGCTGATTCTTCTAACATCTTCACCCTTCTCGATCTCTGTGTATCTTTAAATACAGTCAAATGCAATATACATCCTCCCTGTCAGTCCTATGCATCCAATTCTATACTGATAAAATTCAGACATACACTAAATGGCCAAACACCTGAACATAATATATGTATGTGTTTTGCCTCTTTTTGTATTCTCCACATCTTTGAAGGCTTTCCACTATATTTTGAATTATGTCTGTGGGGATTTACTCATTCAGCAACAAGAGCATTTGTGAGGTCAGGCAGTGATGTCAGATGAGAAGTTCTTCCAATTCATCCTAAAGGTGTGCAGTGTTGACACTAGGGCTCTGTGCAGGATACTACACACCAACCTTGTCAAATCATGTCTGTATGAAGCACATTTTGTGTACAGGAGCATTGTCATGCTGGAACTTCGCTCCAGTGAAGGGAAAATTGTAACACTATGGCATACAAAAACACTAAAAAAATAAATTTTTTTGTTCCAACTGTGGCAATATTTTTGGGGAAAACCAACAGATAGGTGTGATGGTCAGGTGTGAAAAAAACCTTTGTAAGCATTAATTTCCCCATTAGAACTCTACATGGACATTAACATGCAATTCTAAAGTTTTACTCTTTGACAAAATATCTTATATTTAAAGTAGCCTTTTGCATTAAGTTAATATTTTCTGAAATTTATGTAATTTTCAATTTACCTAAAATGAATCTATCAACCGATGTTTCAGTGCTATGCATTGCAAAGATTATAAAATCGGTGAGAAACAGCTCTGACATTTAAACAACAATGGCAGACAACAGCTAAAGATCCTACATTCTCGTTGTATCATGAGGTGGATAAATAGATAGGCCTATACCCTGGAGGAGTTAATATATTTACTGTAGGTGCAAAAAAAAAAAAAAAAAAAAAAAAAGGCTCTATGTTGCAGTAAGAGCTGAAGGAACAGTTTAGCAAGAATCTAATCAAACTTGTTTTAAAAGACATCAGTAATCTTCTTAATTTTTCATTACAATTGTTAAAAATGAAAAATAATCCTGTTGTCCAAGATGGTTACTTCCAGCAACAAAGATTGGTTTACTGTATGTTCATGGATTACAGTAAGTCGTACACCAAATCTGTAATCCAAGACATTACCTTGGATTTCAAACAGTATCTCAGTATGACTCAGATGCCTATCATTACTTATAGCTACACCTATTGTAGATTCATTAAATACATTTGACCCAGTTAGTTAATACCTGCTTGAGTTAAATGAGACTGAGATATCATGAAAAGATGGACTGGATTTATAAAAACAAAAAAAAGAATTGGACCAAAGTGTACCATACTAAAAATTGCACATAATGTCATTGCATTTCATAGAAATAATGTTCAAATTTTGATTTGGTTAAAAAAGAATCGTAAGTTTCAATTAATCAAGATGCTGTGAGGCCATGTTGCCATTTTGTCCATAGGGTCAGAGGCATAGCGAAGCCCCCCTGTAGCCAGCTATAGTTATGCTGTCACTAATGATTAGCAGTGGAGCAGTTGAGATCGCTATGTGGTGATATGTTCTTGAAAAAAAACAATGGGGTATAACTGACAAGGAAAAGTGTGTATGCAGTATTCAGCCCACATAAACTTTCTCACATTTTATAGCGATACTATGTAGTGAAACTGGAATGGACTTATTGGAGATTTTTTAAATAGACTTAATATTGAAGCTGTGGGGGAAAATCAATATAGTTTGTAATTTATTAACAATAAAATGATAATAAGAAAAGAAAACGATTGTGGGAAAAATATCAATCAGATTTGGGGTATAAAAATATCTCTGTGAACACTGTGTGGTGCACCACTGTATCTATTACAGCACGTATCCATATTCATTATTAATAAATAAATAAATAAATAAATAAATAAATAAATAAATAAATCAGTGACGAGCAAAAGGTGGGCATTAGTCAGAGAAGCAACTAAAAGACCAAGAGTTACGCTCCAAATAATGTTCTTTACTGGATTCTTCACATTCTTTACATTCTTTACTGGCGGAAATGTTCTCAGGTTTTTCTCTGAACAGCTTCATCCACGTCTTCAGAGTTACCCTTAGCCTTGTGATTGCTTCTCTGACTAATGCCCTACTTGCAGTCAATGATTTTGCTAGACGACCTCCTCTAGGCAATGTCGCTGTTGTGAAATCAAGTTTAAGGTATTTTTAGTTTTCAGTGATCCTTGTTTCTTCTTTTCTTAAAACGTAACCACAGTGAACTGACTGGTCACTTACCATTGCTTTTTTTCTTCTTTACAAAGAGCCTGACAGTGTTGGAATAGTAAATAATGTTGATTGATGTCTTCATTGTTACATTGTTCTTCTGATCAGACATGAAGACCAACAGTCAAAGACTCCTTTGAAAATCTTTTGGAAAGACCTTTTGACTGAAGTACGTTAAGTTTGTCTATACAATTGAAATATATTTTACTAAAGTAAATGCATCCAAAATATTTGCAGCACCATGGATAAGCATGGATTGTTGTGCCAGATTTGTTCATTCATAAGTAAATTAAGTATTAAAAAAAAAAAGAAACTGTCAAAAATGTATAATTATCCCTCTTGCTGTTAATGATAACTGAAACACAAACATATGGTGATTGTATGGTTTGCACTGAATCAACCACAATTAAAATGAAAGAAAGTAGCTACAGCTCAGATGCCTGATAGCTAAACACCAGCAGTGGCTTCCCTGCAGAATTTCACTGTTTGACTGTACTCGTCATACATCACAATAATTATCAAACAATTATTAGCAAAATTTCGCTAAACAAATAGGTTAAAAAAGGCAAAATATTAATTCATAAATACTGAGAACAGTGTTAAAATTGGTGCTGGTGATAAAAAAAAGTGTATAAACGATACAGCTGAGTTTCCCCTGTGATTTCTTTAAGACATGTTATGTACAGTATGTTATTTATTGGTAGCTAGAATAATAACAAAAAACAAGGGACAGAGTTTTTTCTTACTTAGAAACATGTTTCTTGTTTTATCAGGCATTTTGCTTTCAAGATGAAAGATATCTGCTTCTTTATATATTCCACAGTGGGGGACTGTTGGCTTGTTCAAAGATCCAATAACAAACCTTAGCAATCTTTTATTTAATAGTAACAATGAATATTTAAAGGTGCAGATCATTACCTAAAGTGTATTGTTGATCATGCGGATCAAAATGGTTACAAACAGTTGACATGAGGTTGTAAGTAGACCGACTTCGTAATTATCAATTTAGTGTTATCAATAAATGTTAGATTGTGCATTGTGTATGTATTTTAAGTACAATGTTATACAAAAGTAAAATAAGATAAAATTGTAAGTTGAATGCACTTAATCCTGAATTAAATAGTATGAAATAAAATGGACTCTCCTGGCATACTATCTCCTGCTACCAGCTTATTAACCAGTTAGCTCAAGACCTACTTTTTTGGTTATATTTATACTGTTTGTATCACAAAAAAAAAGGGGAAAAAAAAGAGAAAATTAATGTGATGCATTTGTCCTTGCAGGCTCTGAAGGGTTAATTAGCATATGCCAAGTTAGGGCACCGTAACGATAAAAGAAAAACACTTTTAAGAGAGCATCCATGCCCGCTGTGCTATATTGTATAAATATTGTCCTACTGCAAAGAATATTAAATTTAATATATGTATTAAGCCTGGTCAAATGAGGGTTAAGAAGAAACCCAGAGTACCTTACTGAGCTCCTTGATGCTCTAAACCAAATGATTTATGTTAGAGGTCAGTCAGCTGTCCATTAATCTGAAAGGAAGTCAGTGAGTCTGAACCTGTCCGTAATTAACTAATTAGGACTTACACACGACATGTGCAGTGCCGGACAAACAGTGATAATGAAGTTGGACACTCAATCAGTGTCTGTCAAAATGCTCCAAACAAAAACTACAAAGTGTCTTTCATATTCATGGAAAATGAGCATACTATATAAAGTTATGTGCTGTAGATAAAGCTGTAAACTAGATGCTAATTTATGTAGATACCTAAGACAAGTAACTAAATACTACTGGCTTTAATGTGCCTACTTCTTGAAGTAGTAAAAGCTATTCAGCTAATTTGCAATGGTAATAAGCCACTACATTGTAAGTTTCACAACTGCGTGCTCGGCATGCTTTCCCTCTCTCGGTTTTAATTATGTGCTCCATTAAAGTGCCACTTGAAAACGGCATTAGTTATGGATGTCTGATAACATAACCTTACATGTATTTCACATTTATTAAGCTGATGCTATACAATGCTATACTTTAGTAGAGTTTATAGGTACTGTAGGTAAGGTAGGTACGGTTAGCTCAGCATTCTGAACTACAAATCTAGGAAAGACTGGGGGTGGAAAACCAGACCATCTGTTAAATCATGTCTGTGAATATGTGTGGTTGGTTTTCATGTACCATCCTGCCTGTGCTTGAGCTACAGACTTCATGTATGTGTAGTAATACTAATGAAATTTAAATGTAGGTTTCGGATTCACGTACGTCTTCTGTACACTTTATATTTAGCTTACAACATGAAATCTGTATCCGCTTTGTCTCGCTACATATTTATTTATTTATATGTCATTAGAAATAGCGGGACGTGCTCCGAATGGATGGAGGTTTGTGGTAGAAATGAACAGATTTTTTTTTTTATCACTAATATAGTATGATGTAATACAATACAGGCCAGGCTGCATCCTGCATGTACATCATGCTGCTTCAGCTTTCTCAGTTCGGATGTTTCCAAGAACCTGATCAGACCCCATGCTTCTTCGAGCAGCTAATGATTTTCTGTCATGATTCTGGGCTGAGACACACTTGTCTGACTGTCCAATTCAAGCCTTAATAAACAGTAGCAGCTGTTCATAAATTCCATCGTCTCGACCGTGTTTGTGTGGCGTATTGTTTTGGGTGATTTTTTTTTTTAAATAAGAGTTTCTTGTCATTAAAATATTCACCAAGACAAGAAAAATGGTCACAGACTATGAATGTTGAAGATTAGTTATGCAAGTTTTTGCTCTGTCTAGGTTGGACCTCTGTAGTGCCTTGGTATCTGAATGTGCCAGAATAAACAAGCTTCAATTAGTCTATAATGCGGTCCTTAGTAGAGACAGAAAATTGTCCCATATTACCTCAGTTTACACTACATTAGCTTTCAGCATAATTGTGTATTGATCATATCATGCTGCTATTGGTCCATAAAGCAGTGAATGGTCTCATACCACAGAACCTGAGCGAAATTTCTACCCGCCGTGCCAAATGGTTTATGTTATTTATTGCTAGCTAGAGTAATAAAAAAAAAACAAGAGACAGAGATTTACTTAATCAGAAACATGTTTCAGGCATTTTGCTTTCATCTTAAGAAATGATGTACATCCGAGTTCATGTGCACAGAGAGTTGTCTCTATTTCAAATAAAAATAAAAAAATTAAATTTTAAAGATATCTGCTTCTTTTTATCTACCATATATGTTCCACAGTGGGGGACTGTTGGCTTGTTCAAAGATCCAATAACATAAACCTTAGCAATCTTTCATTTAATAGGAACAATGAATATTTAAGGTGCAGATCATTGCCTACAGTGTATTGTTGATCATGCGGGTCAAAATGGTTGCAAAACCGTTGACATGAGGTTGTAATTAGACCGACTTCATAATTATCACTTAAATCTGCAATGAATTGTTTTGGAAATTGGCTTCCATGGAGGTCTTGCTCACATATACGTGATTAACACAGTGCGACTTGACTCTGTGTGAAGGTTTCAGTATGGCACTGCATGGCAGAATCTGATGCAACATACAGTAAGCGTCATTTCATTCTAGGTGAGTCGGGGCACAGAGCCGCAGATTTCAGCAGGTGTTAATTTACGGCTGCTCCGAGTGTATTCTCTTGATGGCTGCAGTCAAACCCAGCAGCTGGGTGATCTACAAAAGGCAAACATAACCTTCAGTCGTAAAGTCTGGCATCTGCGCCAGGACATGGACTGCATCATTAAAAAGGAGGGCCACACAGAGTGAGAAAAATAGCGTCGTTTTGGATGAATATGTATATGTGTGTTTTGTCAGTGATAAGGATAAAAAGTCTATGCACTATGTATGCACCCAGATTATAATTTATGCAATAAAGATAATTAAATTGTTCCATCACACTATCATCATTAGAATTCAATAAATCAGGATCAGGATCTCAAACCGTTTTGCATCCAAAGACTTCTTTAACTAAAAAATAAATTCCAGAAATTCTCCACTACAGATTTAATTTTAAAATATTACAAATATTTAAATATGCAGCATTATTTAAATGTGGACAATAATTGGTTGTTTATAACATTTACATTTATGACATTTGGAAGACGCCCTTTTCCAGAGCTACATGCAAAATGCTTTGCAGTCTCATCAGTGAATACATCAACACTAGGTTCACTGAGTTACAGTCTTAGGATAACATTAACCTAAAACTCTGTTCAGTGAAAATATACACATCAAACATAAAGCGAAAATAAGTGTTAGTTCAAGTGTTTCATACGAGTGTTTATACGATTTTTTAAAATGTTTTATTTATTTATTTATTTATACACACTACCGCTTTAATTAAAATGATTGTTATTAAAGTGGATCAAAATAATCATATTTTATTTAAACCTCACTGTGTACAAGAAATTCTGTTTGGTGCAGCGCCACATATTGCACGGGACAGCGCATTGACGATAGAGAACAATATAATACATTACAATGCAATAGAATAAATACAGTATGCTACAATATAACACAGTGCAGTAGAATAGAACACATTACAATAAAGAATATGAAGATACAATAAAATGCCATACGGTACAAAACAATACAATACAATGCAATGGAGAACAATAGAATAATACAATATAAAACAGTGTAGTATTAAATAATGTCAAAATAAGTATAAACTGTGGTTTATTGACATTACTGATGTTTCGAATAAGCTAATTTATTTCACATGACCGGTCAAATATGTTAATATCTCTAAATATAAAATAATAAATGTAATAAATTTGGCGATATTTGGTTGTGATTTCCAATTATATCGGATAATGGATACGCTTCCTGAACCTCGGCAGTCCCCGGATTGCACTTTGACAACCATGGCCAAAAATAATCAAGATAATTTACTGAATAAGATGTACAGTACAATGCCTTCTATATGTAATTTAGGACCCTGTCTCAGATTAATTGGCAATTTCACTAACAGAACAATAGCTGGACTAGACAGTGAGGAGGACGATTAAAACTTCAGAGTGAAAACGTGAAAAAAACATAAACATGCTTTTTTATCTGACAAGGCTGCCACATCTGTTTAAGAGCCAGGCCCAAAACAGCTTTGTTTAGGTGTGTCTAACCGTTCCTAACAATGTCCGTCCTCATCTCCATAATCCCTCTTGTCCAAGAGAGTGAGAGTGACAGAGAGAGTGTGTGAAAGAAGGGAGGTACCGGGTTACACGCATGCCCAGGCTTAGTTAGCTGTGTCATTTCTGACAGCTTTATTAAATGCAAAAAAATTCCTCGGTTGCTACACACTAGCCAGATTCACTATTTGGACTCGTGCAGAACTGGAGGAGAGCGATAGCAGTTGACCTCGCAGTTCCCAGAGAGGATGAAAAGCACTCGCCACCGTTTCGAGCACACACATTCACACAGAGCTGATTAGAGCTGCCCAGATGGGTTATTGCATTTTCAATTCCTCTGAAAAACCGAGCCCCCACGGAGCGAGGCTAAGTTTAGTGCCGCAACTCTAAAACCGTCAAATCGTCTTATCAAAGATGTGTTTATATCTCAGGAGCTGATCTAAGATGTCTGTCAAACCATTTTATACAAATCAAAATGACTAAGATTATTAAGTGGCTTGAGAAAAAAAAATAAAGTTTAGAAAATTAACTTCTGACATTTTGCTTGAAAACTGCCTCCATGAAGTGCAACTTTACACCAACTAAGCTCATAAATGTTTATTTCTCTGAGATCCAAATCATTCAGTAGGCTATGAAATTTGTTTTAACCCCTTCCACCCCAGCTGGACAGAAATGATGAATTATGAATCCTTTTGTTAAGCATACAAAACATGAATGTACAGGATCTACACATGCAGCTTAGCAGGTGTTCGGGAAGGTGTACGCTATAAAACTACAAACACCATTTCCACCTAAACAAAAAACAATTCTAACACCAAGCGGCTTAACGAACAGACAGAAAATATGCGTAGACATTGTGCATGCAGCAAAACAGCACTAATTATTAATTATTAAGCACCATCTATTTATTTATTTATTTATTTATTTATTTATTTATTATGTTTTGCTGTGTTTTATTTGGTAATATACTTATTCTAAATTCCAGAATTCTTCAAATACACCTTGTTGTTTTTGAGATATACTCTTTCTAAATTGAGCATGTTGTTCTCAAGCAAAAGGCTTATAGGGTTGAGTAGGTTAAACCATAACAAGCCAAAAAATATCATTTACTGTGATGTGGTCTACTATTGTGTGCATATCGAAGATTTTACAACAGCTTTGTGGCTCAGCCAATAGATTCAGACTGTAGAACTGAATCTATCCACTTCATTATTTTCATTTTAATACAGAATCAGACCTAAAAGGAATCGTTCCTTATTACCTAGTATTCAGGGAGTTATTGAAAATACCTTTTTTATGCATTTGTTTTTACATTTGATCTTGTAGAGCAGCGGTGTCAAACTCAAATTCACAGTGGGCCAAAATATAAAACTCAGATAAAGTCACGAGCCAAACTGAATATTTATTGAAAAATGAACTGCAACTGATATGTAATGTTCAACCTTTTTCATATGGAAACAAACTTTAGTTTTGCTTAAATACAGGATTTGGAACAACCAGAGCTTGATATTACAAGCACATAAGAGATTTTGCAATCTCTGCTGCCACAATAAAACTTTACAGCCTTTACAGCAGATTCACTTTCTGATTTTGCTTTCATGAACATAGTCTGCTGGGAAACCTGACTTTTTTCATCTCCTCCGAGTTCTGGAGCTTCTGCTTTACATCCAGGTCCTTATACTTCTCATAATGTTTCGTTTCATAGTGTCTTATGTTATATTCATTACAGACACGTTAGCTCCGTTAGCACACAAGACAAACATGTCTGTCCTTTATATTTGTGAACAGATAATCTGCCTCCCTCCTGTCTTGAAAGCTCCTATTGTCCATCTTTCGTTTGCCCGATGTGACTGTAACATGGTTGTTAATGACTGTCAACAGAGAATGAGGGGCGCTTGCTGTTCGTGACTACGCATCAGTACAGTGGCAAGGCATTCTGGGATTTGTAGTATTAGCGGAGCATGCGGCTAGCCAGCTGTAATGCACATCTGATATGATCTCCAAATTATATTTGGCCTGCGGGCCAGAGTTTGACACCCCTGTTGTAGAGCATCCATGATAAAGTCGGTTCCTGTTGTCACTTACATTAGAACAGTTATCAACACTCATTTCCACACCAGTCTCTCTCTTTTTCTACTAAGAGAACAATTCAGTTTGCTGAATCTCTTACCATAAAACTTCAAAGCAATGGCCTCTGTCCTAAAGTCTTTCCCTAGGCAGAAAACATACAGACGTTTAGAAAGTGCTGACATTAGAGACTCCTTCCATAAATCTTTAATAATTGTTCTCTTACAGAAAGTCCCATTCATTTTTCATTTGTTAAATAGTATCACTTTTTATTTAGTTTATTATGAGATAGAAATTAATTTGTGACTGCATTTAAGTGCTTCCAGTTTTCGCAAAAAATCACTGACGTTAAACATGATCAAGTCAAGTCAAGTCAAGTCAAGGTACTTTTATTGTCACATCACCACAACACATGTGCCATGGTGAGTGAAATTCTTTGGAGCGTGCTCCAGAAATTGCAGAACAATTTACACATGGTAATTAAACAGAAATTAAGAACGGTTTACATACGGGTGAAAATGTGCAAAATGCTCATTACCAGGTGAAATGTGCAAATGTGAAAAGGATGCAATGTGCTCATACAAAGTCAGTACACACAGTGTACTATTAGACATATTTACAATGCACTACACATTATATACAATATGTACTTTTATATGTACTAATATATATATATATATATATATATGTGTGTGTGTGTGTGTGTGTGTGTGTGTGTGTGTGTGTGTGTGTGTGTGTGTGTGTATAAGTATTAATATAAGTATTATAGATATGATCTAATCCTGTACTGTTGCTGTAGGTATTTCCTTAAGTTTTGTGAGTTATCAGCCTTAGGGACTCTATACTACACTTTTACACATGATGAATCTTACAATAGCTTACTTTTAGGCCGCTAACCACATATTACCTCAGTGCATATCAGCTTAAAAAAGCAAGGGCATGTTTTGTTCAAGGGACTTCAGACCTCTCAAGTTTCCAGTATGGCGCAAATCATTTTAAATGGCGCTTTAGTGTGTAACTTGGTATCTGTCCTGTGCTGGGAGGAAAATTTGATTTCAGTGTACCATAGAATAAAATGTTTGAAAATAAAACCATTCTATGCAAGGCTTATGGACTTCCTGTATACTGTGTCTTCAAGTCAAGTAGGTGAACATACATAGTACATAAAATAAAATTGTAAGAGACGTTCTCCTCGTCATGCATGTGCCCCATCCATTCTGAGCCTGTAATTAGTTTACAAACATACAAGGGAAATTGTTTTTTTATTGCTTCAACACACTCTGGAGCCATCAGACTGTCTGAGTGCAGGCCTATACGGAGACGATTACTATCAACCTGCATCATCACTGTAATGGTAACTTGATCATAGCAAACTGCTGCTCTTCCTCAGTCCACACTGTATCAGGCATAGTAAGTGCTTCTATGTGTCATTATGATACACTCAGCTATCGAGCTATGACAATGGTAAGTGTTGTTTCATCAACAAGACAACTGTAATTGCATTAACAGCTGAAGATGATGACAAGTTAAGCACAGGAGTGGGAAATCCCTTCACATGGTCAAGCTGTGTCATTTTTTGTGCGGTTCTGGGAAATAAAAGCTTTCCTTTAACACAAGCTTCCCTAACTATTTCTTCACTCTTCTGATCTGTGTTCACACTAACATCAGTGCTCAAATAATCGCTGATTCATTCCTTTAGTTCCATTGTGTCAGCCAAATTCCTTGTTCGATTTTATTTGTATAACCATTTCAACAATAGACATATAGATTATAATTTTTTTTCCCAAATGAGCAAGCCAGTGGTGACAGTGTCAAGGAAAAACTCCCTGAAGGAGTTTTTAAAGGAAAGAGACACAAAAGGGAACCCATCCTCATCTGGGTGTCACCTGATAGATGGGAAATGATTTATTATCACACTAAGTGTGAACTATATGGTCAAAAAGAGCAACTGCGTAACCAGGAGATTTATGTTATTTATAAGATAAAATCTATCTTGTTGAAGTTATCAACTGCTCACTGATGGAGACCTGAGTGCAAAGCTGATTGTGGCAATTGCAATCCAAAGCCATCTCTATGCTCTATAAGTGGTACTATCTTCAGCAATCTCATTTATCTCCAGGTTGTCCATGTGGAGCCATTCTCAACAGCAGACAGCAGCTTCAAAATCATGAGATTCCAACCAGAAGTAGGGCATCGGGATGGATCAGTCAGGTCCGGAAAGCAGAACTGGTTGGGATCTCAGGAGTAGAATGTCTAGTTTGACAGAGACAGAGAGAGAGAGAGAGAGAGAGAGAGAGAGAGAGAGAGAGAGAGAGAGAGAGAGAGAGAGAGAGAGAGAGAGAGATACACAGTTGCACTGGCACAGAAACATCACAAACATTTTCCCAGCCAGTATCTTCTTACAAACTAAATTGATTAAGATATGTCCATTTCACTATAGCATGGACTTATCTAACAAATTGTGGTGAAATCACACTTAGCTACCTTTTAACGTTTAGACATCTTTAGGCAGACCGACCGCATTTAACACTGAGTTTGCTAAATTGGCTCCATGATGCTTGCAGGCAGACAGCCAAGGCTTGGGTACTGTAGAAAGGTCTACAAAAATTTCTACATCATTTTGAATCAATAAATTTATATTTTCTTATTTTTTGCTCATCATTCATTTACAATTAATAGGTCAGATTTATTTACTAGGATTAGAAAAAAATTACATGTCATCTCCTACTTGATGCATTCCAGACTTTGCCTTTGTATAGAGTCTCTTTAGCGCAAATAAATAGATCTTTATTGAACCTCATGCTATTTAATTTCTTAACTTAAATAGAAAAGGCTAGATTTTTTTATTTATTCTTATAATATTTACTGTATGTTTAATGCATAATTGGCATATTTGTATATATTTTTTTGTCTGTACAGTATATGGTGTATTCCAGAGCTATAAAATAAATTGCCGGTGAGAACGACAATAAAAGGTTTAAGTCATGTAAAATCTGATTGTTTTTTTGTTTTGTTTTTGTTTGTTTTGTTACAGTTCAAATTTGCTCATCCTCATTTATTTTGATCATTATCGTTCGTTCGGTCCCAGTTCAAACATACATTTGGAAACCATCTGGAAACTACAATAAAGCTAAAAAAAAGCTGTGTTCGAATTGAACGATAAGACCATTTTGGTGATAAAACACATTGAGAGGTGAGATGTTTGTGCTGCTAATGTTCAGTGGTTATTATAATATCAGCATATTCAGTATAGAGTAGGAACAATGGGCATATGGTACATTATATATGTACAGTTTATGAACTATTATGCATACAGAAAACCAGCTGGACCGTGAAAGGTGTCCAAAATTACTAAGAATAAACCAAACCAATAGCCTCGGTGGGAAGATGTGAAACTTGTGTTTATTCCCAACATGCAAACAAATTTATCTTTTGTGTTTTCCACCTGTGAAACATGCCTCTTCTCGAGCAGGAGCTGAGCTTGTTTCTGTTGCCACCTCCTCTGGACTCAGACCTCCTGGGAACACATGCGCTGCTGCTGTGTAAGCTGTGTGTGTATGTGTGTGTGTTTGATGTTACTGTGTTCTGCATTGTGAATGTGGAAGGTCACGCTGTCCTTTTGATCGTTCGGCCCACATGCACTTCTGTCAAGCTATTTATTTTAACTGCTGCTTGATGGGGAATTTTTTTGGCCTTTTGTGACTCTATGATGATGTTTGGCTAATAAATCAATTTGACACACAAATCACATTTGTACATAAATGGTGATTTTTCTACCTTTATTTGACATTAAGTTGATAATAAAATTGAACAAAATTCTCTATTCCTGTTATAAATGATTCAGTCTTGAGCGATGCAATTTCAACATGCTGGCTCGAATCTGATTGCTTGTGCACATTGTGTCCAATAGAGAAATGTTTTAATGACAGAAATGAATAAATAAAGACCAGGCTGATTAAATTTGCTGAAGAACAGAACTCAACAGATTCAAGTTTAAAATGTAGTTGTAATATGACATGCAAAGTATATCATATTTGAAGACATTTACAAATTACAAAAAAGAGCTTTTCACAATTGGTTAATTAATCCTGAGTGATTGTGAACTCCGGGTAAACAGTTATCTTGTTTGACATTTCACACTACTTATAATTTATCCAGGGTTAACAATTAATCCTTGTAATTCATAATCTGAAGTTTCACACTGAACATTCCTAAACCCTGGGTTAGCATTCTGATTTGCATATTGTCAACATCCATGATTAGAAAAAAAATCAATAATCCATGGTCTCACCCTTTTGCTTCCGATATACTGTAGTGCTTCAAAATTACAAGTGTAAAAAGTTTCTCTGCCTGGGGTTAAGCTCAGTGTAAAAAGCCCTAATCACAATATTTAGGCTTGCTGAGATTCAAAATCCTTCATATATAATTAACATTACAATTAACAATTGACACATTAGCAAAACCGAAAGGTCATTATTTTTAAAAGGCACATTTAATAGTCCAGAAACGTTTGGATTTACTGTACGTTTTTATAACTGATATCACAAAACATAGATTTTACCCATGAAACTCAGGAGAAAAAAGTATTGTACTGTAGTAAATGTATGACAATATCTATGTCATATGGACACTTCACTGAGCTCTTAAATGTGAAAAGACATTCAGGAATTCATTCCATGACTGTGTACGTATATAAATGCAAAGGTTCCCTGTGTATTAACTGTTTGGAAATACACTTAATATGCTTGATATAAAAACCATGACAAATTATGCCATATTGCCTTGGCAAGAATGCTGTTATAGTGAATATCCGTTCAGCTCTGATCAAAACAATGCTGATGTTCATGCAGTATGAGAACCAACAGTTCTATAAATAAGAAATTAATATCAAGTAACACCAGACATTTCAGACACAATATGGACAAATATTTTTGTTTATTTTCACTCCGTCAAATAAAAATAGCTTCCAAAGAAGGCACGGCTAGATAAAGGGTTGTGTGTTGCCATGCCAACAGACAAACTGACTGACAGACCATGGTAAATGTAGTAATGGTAACAAACTATTGCTATATTTTTGTAGCAAGAACAGACAAGAAGAGTTATCCAAACTATTGCTGTTATGCTAAATATCAGCACTCTTGGACTGCTGCTTGTCCAATCAAATTTGTGGACTGGAACTAATTGCTGTTTAATGGTAATTCCCATAATAGCTGTGATGCATTACTTAACATACACACTGATGACGGAGTAAAGGAAAAAGTGGTGTCTGTGGGCTGTGATGGATTGGTGTGTCATTCGAGGTGCATCCCTGTTCCATACCCAGTGTTTCCAGGAATCTCTGTGGATCTACTGACAGAAAGTGGTTACTAAAGATGAATGAATGAATAGTGATGGCTGAAGGGGGCATTTATTTATTCTTCTGGCATGGTTTGGCGCCACTTCTGTCCCCTTAGACAAAAACATCACTACAAATCAATACAAACTTTATCTGACTGATCACGTTTATTCTACGATGAACCAATTCTTCCGATGGGTGTGGTCTGTTTTTGAGGATGACTCCGCCCCATCCACTAAATTGGTTTTGGACTGATGCGTTAGGGGAAAACGCTCTCCACTACCATCATTAAAACATCTAAAAGGGATCATCTACAGTATGGGAGGAATGGTGTTCATCTCTCAGTACAGTTACAGGTATTTGTACAATCAACACTAAGGTGCACGTTCCGATGGCTTGCAGTGGCCTCGTTATGGTAGTTTTGTTGACTTTTCCTTTATTTTCTCACCCTGTACCATTTATTTATTAATTATATAAATTTTGTATATGTACTAAATTTAATACAAAGCCCTTTTTGGTGGGAAACATCTCGATATTGTTAAAGAACAGGACCTTTATATTCCTTCTATGTTACTCTATGTGATATATATATATATATATATATATATATATATATATATATATATATATATATATATATATATGTATATATATATATATATATATATATATATATATATATATACATATATACATATATATATATATTACAGCTTTTGTATTTATGGGGATGCTTTTAATTGTATTATGATATGCTAAAAATCATTAATCTAAAGTAAAGCTGTTGTGTTATGAGTAAAGCACATTAAAAGATTAGAAATGACCCGTGATACATTTATGACACTATTTGCTGCATGCAAACCTTTTTCTGTCACATTTTAAATTGCAAACGATGCACACTACTGTAAGTAAAACCTTGGTCTAGGTGAAGGTATTCCCTGTATTAATAAAGGAATATATGAGTAAAAGTGTAGTTCAGCAAGCAGAGCAGGACTGGGATGGAGAATTGGACTGTGCCTTGTGGACTAACCCAGTAGCACAAACAATCACGCTCTCCATTAATTCCTAGCCACAGATTCAGCAGCGTGTCACACAGCTAGCGAATGATCATACACAACACGGGCCACTGTAGTATATCTCTGTCAAAACTAGGCGAGCAATTATTTCACCCCATTCCCCTCAGAGATCACAAGATGCCCATTCTGACAAGAATGTTTTCTTTTCCTCTTTCATAACCAGTATATTCGTAAACATTGTTATGGCGATTTGGTCATTGTGATTCAGACCACGGGCTTCACTGCTGCATTTACATGCTACTTGTAAGCGCTTGGAAATAACGCTCGTAGAATGTCAAGTGATTTTTTTCCTTTTATTCATTTTTTTTTTAAGTCTCACCCTGTGTCTCACCTAGAGAGGACGATACAATATTTGCCCCTGCCTGGTGTTCTCTGGTCTGTGTTTTTAATTAAGAACCTTTCCAGGGTGCACATTTTCATGGGCTCACCCTTAACTGCACAAGCAGATGGTTTCTGACACTTGTTAAAGTCTGAAGGCATCATCTTCACTCTCTCTCTCTCTCTCTCTCTCTCTCTCTCTCTCTCTCTCTCTCTCTCTCTCTCTCTCTCTCTCTCTCATTCTCACACACACACCTGCTGATGAACTCTCCCAAGATTCGCTTTGCACAGCACATTGTGTGAGCTGTTACCTTCCAGAACACACTCTGCCCTTGAGCTAAAGGCTCAGCAAGGGAAAAAAAGAGCTAGCTGAACACTTATTTAGTGTTGGATATGTCTTCATTCCCCTCCAGAAAGATTCCTCCGACATTCGAAACATTTAGGCCACTATGACACCCCCAAACCAAAAAGATCTGCCTCTCCATGTCAGCCAGAAAGTTCCAGACTAATTCAGATGTCTGTCAGACCTCTCCTCTCTCCAGTCATCTATTAATGCCTGAATTTCTGCCCATTTCTAAGCTTCGCTACTGGCCTCACTAGCTCTATATGTGTCCTACTTTTCACAGCGCAGCATGAATAATGTGCGATGAGTCTCATGAAAGAATCATCATCGCTGATGAATTATTGATCCGTCAGAGAACTATAAGCATAGGTTACAAAGTGTGTTTATACACACAAAGTTAATCGCACGTCTGTATTAACTGACGCCGGATGTAAACGCAGAAATCTGGGGTTTGTGTGATGTTGATAGAGAAATATTATTAAATGACATTAAATGATTAGCAGGAAAAAGTAGATATTCAAGTGAAAGTGTAGATAATGTGTCAAAATCTTACTTGATGAGTGAAAATGACCAGTGAAATATTGTATTCAAGTGAAAGAAATAAAATGAATTCAAGTACTAAGAAGTAGAAAAGCTAAATGTTTTAATGGGTTAAACTAACTTTCTGTGATATTTTCATGAGAAAAGTAACTTTTTATTAATACTGCTATTAATGTTTTGCCTGGAAACAACATTCATCTCTACAAGTATGCTAATAACCAATCAGAGGTAAAATATTATGTAAATAGCCAATTTGCAAGATTTTGAATTCCCTAGCCTGTTGTGTAAGTTGCTGCACAGCAAATCTCTGGAGCTGAACATTCTGGATTTAGACATCAACTTGTTAAGACTTTATTTTCTAACTTAGACTACAGCTAGTGTTTAAGGGAACTGTAAAGTGGTGCAATATTTTGGTGTTCATGCACTGGGTGTTAAGGAGCTTTATTCAACTCCCCCTGGTGTTGTTCGGTCTACAGCTTTCCTGCGCCCAGCGGCGTTATCTTGCACTTTGTTGTGAGGAAGGTAAAAGTGCCATTTTATGTTATTAAACTATTTTTTATGTGAGGGATTTTTAGAGAATACTGATCTTGTTTGGAAGTAGGAACTTAGTGATTAAGGTGTTGGATTACTAATCAGAACGTTGTAAATTTGAATACCAGATCCACAAAGCTGCCTCTCCCGGGCCCTTGAGCAAGGCCCTTAACTCTAAATTGAGCAGATGAGGGTGTATCACAAATGCTAAAATTTATTTGTGTGGGCTTTTTTTCTTGTAATCAATTTCACCTGAAACCATAGTAGTATTTTATATATTTTAAGATTATGAAAGGATTACTCTATTTGACTCTATATGTTAGTAGAATTTTAACTTCACAGGAGTTTAGTTTTAACTCATTCAAATTAAAATTTAAATTTATTTGATTAGCGCTTTTAACAATTGACATTGTCTTAAAGAAGCTTTACAGAACAAAAACATAAAACAAAAGGTAAATATCAAGGTTAATATAATACAAAAATTTAAGATTAATATTAGATATATTTAAATGTATTTGTATTTACCCCCAATGAGCAAGTCTGTGGTGACTCAGGTGATTGTGGTGAGGAAAAACTCCTTTGGTTGGAAGAGGAAGAAACCATGAGAGGAACCAGACTCAAAATGGAACCTCATTCTCATTTGGGTGACACTGGAGAGTGTGATTATAAATATACTGTCTGGCAATTGTGTATTGATGAGGAGGTTGTTGTTCTCAAATACCACATGGAGTTGGCACCTCCTCTTAATATGTCTGGATATTTCATGAAGTAGTCCAACTGGAGCTGGTAAATCTCTAGATGCCTCAGAATCCTCACAGGGTCGGCCTCATCTCAATGGAGGTCCAAAATCTTCATGGCAAGTAAGACAATCAGAGCTGGTACAATTTCTGAATGAAATTTCATTTCTCGTGAAAAGAGCTGAAATATCAACTCCCAGCAAAAAGTTCATTTAACTTTGTGCCAGAGTATAATCAATGGTCACACATGTACTGTGAGAAGATCACAGCAGATGACAAATGACTTGATATTTTTTTTCTACATTGATGATTTGACTTGATTGGATGAATGAAAAAAATCAGGATGAAGAGTTTGCTGATTTGCAACAATATTTGCAATACATGAATAATCACTAAAATCTGAATTACATAATTAATTAATCGTGAAACTAATGATGAGTTAAGGCATGTTCCAATCACAAACTAATGAAAAGCTAACCGGAATTACAAATTAATGTCTGAATTACGACCACCTTAAGTACTGTAAGTGTTCATTCAGGTTTTAGTGCAGGTACGTACTCTTGTTGTGAAGTGTTACAGACTGATGTGTAGCATACAGTCATTGGCTGGATGATCAGTAGTTCTATACTTCTATTGTATCAATGAGTAGTTTGATATTTAGTTTATAGGTCTAGGTTGTATTCATTTTCAATTTAATTCAACTAGCTTGATGCACAAAAAAAAGACAACAAAATTTGTCTGAAACAATTGAAAATGACCAAAATTATACTTATTTAAGGCCACAAAGAACAAATTCACAGTAAGTTTCACAAAGTAATTACGCACAAATGAAACAGCTCTTTGAGAGCAACCACAAGATTGTAATTATATTTGATTCATGATTTAGAGCTCATAAAGTATTTATACCACTTCAGCTGCCAATCCCCCAGGCCCCGGGCTCCGCCCCCTACCATTTCATTTGTTTATCAGAGTAATCAAGATTACAATGACAGAGTTATATACGGTTTTTATAGTATAACTATAATTCGATTATTAAATGTTTCTTTCTTTTACACGTTTCATAAATTACAGTTTATGCTTATATGCTTGGAAACCATGTATTTTTACTAAACAAAGATATGTTTAAAAATTCAATTGATAAGAAAAACCTATTCACTCACCAAAAATAACCAACATAAGTATTTTGTTTCACAGCTGCTATATGAATTTATAGTGGTATGGCATCTACAGTAAAAGGGAATTAGCTTTTTGCAGTATTTTGGTTTTGGCTCATCCTTCTTATGAGGGATGATTACGAGGATGGAGTTGCAATTTTAAAAGCCTCCCTAATTTTTCAGTGGTATTCAGGAGATACATGCTACACCATGTAAGGCCTTCATTTGGTTATCATAAAAGTTAATATTACGGTATCTTTCTCAAGACACTGTGTCTGAGAAGAAGATCAATGTTTCAAGAAGACAATGAAGATGCATTAATACGTTGATCCATTCACCTTTCTTTCAATTACTTGTAAAGCCCTTAATCCATTTACGCAGAAGCAGCTCCATGTCATGATGCTCCTTGGGCTCCATTATTTTTCCAAGCATAAAGAGGTAAATGATTGTCAAAGAGTCCTGTTTTTTATTTATCTGACCAAGAATATTGTTCAAAATGAGTTCTGATTTTTTGAGTTTAGGGAACAGTGTTCATGACCTATTTTCCCTGCTGCTTTCAGGTCATCCTGCAACTCTTTTCAAGTGACTAGTGCTTTCTCTCTCTTACCTTCCTTATTATTATTCTGACAGCGTATGATGAAATCTCACCAAGAATTTGTGATATTGTGACTGCAGAAATTAACGCAAAATCAAGCGTTTATTTTCATGTGTTTTAGAGCCAAGACATGCATTAAGACAAGCCAATGCTGTGCATCGAATATAATATAGCTATCGTAGAAAGTAGTTACATACTCTGTGCGTTCACTTGTAGGAGTTTAAAAGAAAGTTGATGTGCTTGCAGTTTCACCAATTCATGTAGTTTCCACACACACACAGACACACACAGACACACACAGACACACACAGACACACACAGACACACACACACACACACACACACACACACACACACACACACACACAAAAAAAAAAAATTAAATGTAGGATCCTGTAGAACTGATCACGAACAAAGAGTTGTGGTTCCATTAACTTTCCACCTGCGTATTTTCAAACTACTTGTACTGACATGTGCTTTCTCCATTTGTTTAATAATGGTGTTATAAGTTATATAAGTTTTTATATATATATATATATATTTTTATATATATGATTTTTTTTTACATATTTCCTTCACATGATTCATTTGATTTTATTTTTACATGTGATTTTTAGCTTAATTTTTAATTCATTCATTTACATATGTGTTGTAATCATACTGTAACATGATTCGTTTATTCTGACCTGTGATTTTTTTTTTAAACTGAATAATTTAATTTCACATTTTTACAAATTTGTACACAATATTTCAACAGATGATTTATTTATTTATTTACACATTATTTTTTCCCCTCACATAATTAATTTTGCATGTGATTTCCCTCACCCATTTCCCTCATCCATTGCTTAATTCTTTTTTTTTTCTTTTTATTACATGATGCTTCTGATTTTTATGTATTATTCACAAGAAGTTTGCTTGAGATCACATGTGCAAGTTCAATGCACCTTCACATGTGGTTATACTGTATATTACTTTTATAATGACATGTAAAATCTTATGACAACGTGTCATTTCTTTTTGCAGTCTAGAGACTTTTTTTATTCAAGCTTCAAACATTCTCAATCCATTTTCAGAAATGTTCCCATCAGAAAGAAATTCTTCAAACAGTTTAAGAATATTATCTCAAACTGTTTTATTCTATGCAGTGTTCTCCAGGTCACATTCAGCAGACATGACAGAATGCAAAAATCCCACTAACATGACAAGATCCAAATCCTGAGAACTTCCCTGAGCAAGCTCTTTTGCCTTTACCATGATTGCTGCTTGTTGCATGAAATCAATACAAACCTCTTTTATAAGGACACCACATGCAATTTACAGAAGTGCATTCGTTTTTGCAGCAGCAGCATTTTTTCTAGCATTTTTTATGAGTATCTATATTCATCTTTTATGTAACATTTACATTTATATCCAAAGGAGTGAATGAATCCTGACATTTTCCCAAATGTATATGCCTGCGGTCAGATTTGTGCTAGTGCTACAATTGTGCTAGTTATTTTCGATGCTATGCTAATACACAAAGTACACATAACATTCTCCCTTCAACTAGGACTAGGCTACTGGTCCACAACCCCTTTCCCTTTTATGCTAAACATGTATAAATATAGAGAATAAATCATCCATGATATTAACAGTTTGCAGTTGTTGACAGTTAATTCAGCATAATACACAGGCCTACATTCTCAGGCTTCACACTCTAGAAATAATTATAGATCTAAGGCATGGAAAATCTGTGGGATTGTCAAAAGGATAATGAGGGGAAAATAAGTGCTGAGCTGGTCACTGAGTAGATTTTTATCTTTGCAAGAGGCATCTTAATAAAGTTAACGTCTCCAAATGCAAATGTTATGCAAATAACTGTAACACGTCGAGCAGGCCGGAGTGGAGCGGTTAGAGATAACATTGTTTTTGTTTTTTAAAAGAGGGCTTCAGGAAGCATTGACAGCGGCCATTTATATCTTGTTAATCTTGCAGACTTTTGTTGTTTTTCCTCTTTCATCATTCTCTCTTTGTTTAAGTCGCTTGAGCTTCTGCAGGATGTTATGGCTACATCAGTACCATCGCCTGGCGGCAAATTATATGATTTAGTCTCTCTAGTGCACCGGAGGCTAAATCAGCATGAGCAAGATGTTCTGGAAGCTAACAGAGGAAATGTTTCCAAGTCTAAATACCAAAAAAAAAAAAAAAAAAAAAAAAAAGACAACTAATTAAAAACTGTAATATTTATTACATTATTAAAAATCATCATTTGCGCGAATGTTGTTATTTATTTTCGCTTGTTATATGTTATTTATTTATGACGCATTTACTTTTACGTGTGAATCAGTTATCATGTGACTTTGCATAAATCTATTATTTATTTTATGTGATTTTACTTTACATGATTTTTGACATATTTACTCCACATTATTCACTGATTATTTGTTTTGTACACATGATTTAATTTTTCATGTGATTTTTACACTCAATTCATTAATCTAGATATGTGATTACCCCTACATAATACGTTTATAATAATAATAAATGTATTAATAATAACAACAACAACAACAATAATAACAACAACAACAACAACAACAATAATAATAATAATAATAATAAATACATGTATTATTATTATTATTATTATTATTATTATTATTATTATTATTATTATTATTGTTGTTGTTGTTGTTGTGATTTTTTTTACACAATATTTCAACAGATTATTTATTTATTTACACAGAATTATTTTCCCTCACATAATTAATTTTTCATGTGATTTTCCTCATCCATACACCCCATTACTTAATTATTTTCTTTCATTTTCTTTTCTATTGCCCACATGATTCTTCTGGTTTTTTACATATTATCCACACGATGAAGTTTGCATAACATGTTGAAATGCACCTACACGTGTAATTATTTTGTATATTACTTTTAGAATCACATCTAAAATCTCATGACCACGTGTCATTTCTTTCTTTCAGCCTTCAGCCTTTTTTTTTTATTCAAACTTCAAACATTCTCAATCCATTAACAAAAATTTTTCCCATCTTTCATAAATACATTTTTCAACCGATGAATATTATCTATCCAAATCAAATGTATTAATACTGGGCACTCTTTTTGCTCATTTTGTGCTGCAGAAAAGTTTTGCTTCAACCCCTGGTCCTTTCTTCAAGTCTGTCTGGCCTGCACCTGTCAGAATTAACCTAATCCAGACTTCATTAAATGATAAAGAATATACTTCATAAAGTCCTTACTGTTCCTCTTCATGCTGATGAAGTGCACTTTGAGCTGAGTGACCAGGAAATGACGAGCAAATAGACAAAGACGATTTTAATAAGTATTTATTAAAGCCTTTGCTAACAATGAGGTCTGGTAAGTATATATTAAAGTATATATTAAAATATATTAAAGTATATCTTTTTCCTGAAGAAATAATTTCGATGGCTCTGCAATACATTTGTACACATAGAAATTTAGCTCAGATTAATAATTCCTCTTTATTTTCATATTGAGGCACAAATTTCCTCTAAGTGCCTGACTATATACAGTAGATGCCATTTTCAGACTTTTTCTTCTCCGTACTAAATTACCACACTGTTTTCCATTATTCACCCCTCAAATAATTCACCGGTGATAATTATTCTACACTTTTTTGAATAAAAAAAAAAGTCTAGAATGTGTGTGGGGAGATTCTGCATCATCATTAAATATGAATGTGTTTTCCTAGATTGAAGTAAATAATTAATGAATCAATTAAATAAATCTGCATGATGTAATAACTGCACAGATTTCTCAGGCTTGTTAAAATAATATTGACTTGTTGCTAGCGAGGCACTGGGACACGGAAAAGCCGGCATGAATTCGGTTAATACTGTGACTGTGTACGATCCTGCGAGGCCGCTAATGATGGGCTGTTAAAGAAAAAGCTGCCACAGAAACATAATAAATACACTTATATTAAAACAATTTAAGTGATTATTTCTGATTTGTTTTAGATGCTCTTTTGGCATTATTCCTATCAGAAATTCTAATGTCTAATTATGCAGGGGCACAATTCCAAAGTGCGTTAGTGCAGTTACAATGGCATTTAAGAGGAGTGACAAATTTCCGCAGTCTCGAGCTGTGCTTGTGGTTATTTTAGCCTAGTCGTTAAGGTGTTGGACTACTGATCGGAAGGTCGCGAGCTCTAATCTCAGATCTATCAATCTGCTACCGATGGGTCCTTGAGCAAGGCCCTTAACTCTCAATTGCTTAGTTGTACAAAATGACATAAAATGTAAGTTGCTCTGGATATAAATTGAAATAAATTATACAGTATGAGCCAGGTTTTTCAAGGTTCAGAGTCATATTCATGGAAAAACTAATGGCGAAGTAATGACAGCAGACAGTAGACACAAAATATAATTCATTAACGCAGCAACAAAAATAGTGCTCTCACTCTTACTCACTCATTTTCTACCACTTATCCGAACTACCTCGGGTCACGGGGAGCCTGTGCCTATCTCAGGCGTCATTGGGCATCAAGGCAGGATACACGCTGGACGTAGTGCCAACCCATTGCAGTACACACACTCACTCAATTTTCCTGAGATGCTTATGAACCTACCATGCATGTCTTTGGATCGGGGGAGGAAACCGAAGTGCCCGGAGGAAACCCCCGAGGCACAGGGAGAACATGCAAACTTCACACACATAAGGCTTAGGCGGAAATCGAACCCCCACCCTGGAGGTGTGAGGCGAATGTGCTAACCACTAAGCCACTGTGCCCCCTAGCATGGTGTTATTAGCATGAAAGTTTTAGGAGATTTGGAAGCTGGTCGGTTTGAGCAGTGCATACAGATAAGGATCTGTAAAAGATAGATAAATAAAAGAAATGACACAATGTTCTCTTTAGGAATAGATTAAGCAAGGGCAAGAAGTCACAGTGGTGCATTTGGGTAGCACTGCTGTGTTATAGCTCCAGGATCTCCAGTTCTCCATCCTGAGCTTAGATTACTGTCGGTGTAGAGGTTTGTGTTTTCAGATTAACTTAGTTAATAGTGTGTGACCAGCAATGAACTGGTATCTCATCTGGGCTGAATTCTCTTATCAGTGTAATAAGCTCTGGATTGAAGAGTCGTGTGCAGGGGGTGGAGTGGGTGGAAAAAAGTGTCAGGAGTGTCATGTGACAGAAAAGTGTCAGCAAGAACCAAAAGAAAGGTCTACGAAAAGACAGTAGTGAGAGCAGCTCTGCTGTATGGGTTAGAGTCTGTAGCAGTGAGGAAAAGACATGAGGCAGAGATGGAGGTAGCAGAGATGAGGATGTTGAGGTTCTCCTTAGGATTGATGAGGATGGACAGGATTAGGAAGGAGCACATCAGTGGGACAGCTCAGGTTGGCTGTTTTAAGGCCAAGGTCAGAGAGGATGGATTGAGATGGTTTGAACATGTACAGAGGAGGGAAATCATTATATTGGTAGAAGGATGTTGGAGATGGAGCTGCAGGTAAGAGGTCAAGAGGAAGGACAAAGAGGAGATATATGGATGTGTAAAAAAAAAGATATGTAGGTAATTGGTGGGAGAGTAGAGGATGCCGAGGATAGAGTTAGGTTGAAACAGATGATTTGCTGTGGTGACCCCTAACGGGAAAAGCCGAAAGTAGAAGAAGTGTAATAGGCTTCGAATCCACCACGACTCAAACCAGGGGTCTCGTTTATCAAGGCGTGCTTAGAACTTACAGTAGAAGTTATAAATCTGTGCATAAGATCCACCAGTATGTACACCAATATTGGCATTTATCAAATGCACACATACAGCTGTACACAATAGATGTCGATAAATCCCAAACATTCTTCGAAGTTGCTCTGCCAATTCACTTTAAATAGCACTTTAAATTGCTTATTTTGTATTTTTATAAGTAATTTATCACATAAATAAATGTTATTTTACAGATTTTATGGCTACATGTGTACATTCTGTTGAAAATATGCAAAAATGACTGTAATTGTTTAAAAATTAATTTTTCGCTGCAATATTTTGAAATATCACTGATTATTCTCATTGAAATGTACCTGAGGCTTCAAAGTATAGAAAGTAGATCAATTAAAACTACATTATCCTAATAAATCTGTAGAAATGCCTTTATGGAATTTTACTGTGCACTTCATTTATGTCTGCACTTATGTCCACCATAGTCACTAATTATTCTCTATAATCCTGATCTGACTGACAATAATCATGGTGAGAGCTTCTCATAATTCATTTATCCACATATGTACTTTTCTGGCATTAGGGGTTCCTTCAAACGCATGATCCAACATCAAGTACAAACTGATCAATAAACTTCTACATGAAGATGTGTAATGTGTGTATGCACTGATTTAAAACTATGCATTTAACTAGACCAAAATGTTAACTAGTTAACTAAAGAAGTTAACACAATTTTTTATTTTTTTCCAGAATGGCTGTTATTGAAGAGCACATTTTAATAATAAAGTTATTTAGGGTGGAGTGGATTTTATTTTCCCACATAATAAAAATATTTTCCACAATATTCATTCATTCATTCATTTTCTACCGCTTATCCGAACTTCTCGGGTCACGGGGAGCCTGTGCCTATCTCAGGCGTCATCGGGCATCGAGGCAGAATACACCCTGGACGGAGTGCCAACCCATCACAGGGCACACACACACACACTCATTCACTCACACACTACTGACAATTTTCCAGAGATGCCAATCAACCTACCATGCATGTCTTTGGACCGGGGGAGGAAACCGGAGTACCCGAAGGAAACCCCCGAGGCACGGGGAGAACATGCAAACTCCACACACACAAGGCGGAGGCGAGAATCGAACCCCCAACCCTATAGGTGTGAGGCGAACGTGCTAACCACTAAGCCACCGTGCCCCCCATTTTCCATAATATTATTATTTTTTTAAATATCCCATATTTACATCTTTCTCAGACAATAAATAAATTATGATGATGTAATGTTGCATTGCTTTATACTGCTTTTTTATAGAATTTATTCCCATAATTAAAACAACTGTAATATTTTGTACATAGACATATTTTTGAATAATGTGTTAAAAAAAGTTTTAATTTTGCTTTGTCCGTAGTGTTTAGCATATTATGTATTTTGAATGAGTACAAGAATATTCTGAAATAATGTTAATGTGAAAGCTAAAAAAATTAAATAAAGTTTTAAGGACAAAAGAAAAACATTAAAACTCGTTTTATTCACGTTTTCATAGTATTAGGGTGGGAAAATAGTGATATTGTGTTATTATTGGTGCTCAGTGAAAATAAAATAATTGAAAGACACACTTCCAAATTTAACAGCGGTTTTGGATGTTTTTCTGATTTTTGGCTGAAAATCTCTTCATTCATTTCAACATCAAATGTCTGTAAAACTTTGAAATGTCAGTAAAAGCTGGTTTCTTCATTTTCTTCCCACATCATTATATGTGTGTGTGTGTGTGTGTGGCACCGTCTGGCGCACTGCATGCCCAGTGTGTGTGGTGTCCGGGTCAGTGAGGCTATAAGTTTGGCCACACCAGTCTGAATAGAGGACAGACTGCCTGCTCTCTCTCTTACTCTCTCTCATTCTCTATCGGGTCCATCCTCACCATCTGCCCAAAGCACTTGACTGACAGCGCTAGCCAGGGAGATCCAATTGTGCCAGCAACTGAAGGCCGAGGGGAGGGGAGACACTTGACAGCGAGCAAACTGAACGTGACGATCAAGCAAATAAGCCTCAGGCTCCTAAATGCCACCTATTATACACACTGCAGTGCCGGGGCAGAAATCAGGCATTAAGTGTAGCAGCTAAGCCAAAATGAGCCCTGAGCTCCTCCTCAACACAATTACACAGAAAAGGTGCTTGAATAGGACACAGGAAGGACATTTGATAGGGGAAAATTAGGGATGCTTGCTTATTTCCCTAAAGAAAATAACTGTCAAAATGGACATGAGTACAGAAGGGCATTTAAATATATTCAGAAATACAGACATCTCTTCAGTACGCATCTACATGACTTGAGCTGGAAGATATGGCAAAAGCAGCTAGAAGCCTTATTTCAATACATTTAATAATTTAATTTAGTAAAAATTTAATTTAAGTAGCACTTTAATTGTTACAGAATTATATTTCACTGATGATGATGATGATGATGATGATGATGATGATGATGACAGAGATAAAATAAAAATCATTGAATGTAAATAATTAGATAAATAAATGAATGCAAATGAATTTAGATAAACTAAACAAGAAACAAAATAGAGTGTAATATTAAAGTGTAAGGTGTTGAGCCACTAGATGAACTGCTTCGATACACATTGTCATCGCTTCTACAAATCTCTGTACTTCAACGATGAAAACCATTCCTCCAAAAGACATCGTTTTAACTGTCATTTTGATGACGGTGGTGTCGAACACTCGAACGCTGTAAAATCTCCCATAAGTTTTTGACTAGGTTGAGATCTAGAGAGTGTGAAAGCCAGAATTTATGATCTGCATCATTTTCATCCTGATGATTTGCACTGAATGAGATCCAAAGTGCCAACATGAGATTCTACAGGTGACATTAAGCAGCAATCTAAATGTTACACACACACACACACACACACACACACACACACACACACACACACACACACACACACACACACACACACACACACACACACACACACACACACAAACTCCAGCCCACAGCTTGCTTGAGGCCCAGTCTGGCTGTCAGCCTGTAGTACAACTCACAATTACATTTAACTCCCACCTATAACATTTTAATCAGCATTCAGGTGAAAATGCTGAAGTATCAGATCACAAAACAAACAGAAACTGTATGTAATGATATTTATTTTATCTCTAATAAAGTACAAATAACCATTAACATCACAGTTTTGTGTTAAAGTCCCTTACAACCCTGACCTGCTCATCTAACGCTGCCGGAGCGAAACCTCTATATAAATAGAGCTCTTTCTTCAAGAGGGCGCTTTTTATACCTTCATATGACAACCATCTTTAAATTTTCATACCCTTTTTAGCAATAAGCTCATAGTGAATATTTTATGGTGTTGTACTTATACAGAATATCGACTGCAAAACTGAGACACACAATAAAGAGCAGATAGTGTTCACTCTACCTCCGACCTGTTATATAAAGGCATAATAGATATTTGGTATAAATATAAATAACCGAGTTCGGGAACACAAATAGTATTCTCTATTATCCAACATTAAGAGGGTGTTTGTGAACTCTTTCTGGTGCCAGGGACGTGGAATACATTTTATTTACATTTTATATAACAATAAATGGTAAATTTGTAGATTTGTCATTTGGATATTGAATTCCTGTCAAAATCAATAGCTAGCATATTCTATAAACATATTTTATTATTACCTTTGAGTGATCGTTATTCATTAGACAGAAGCTTTTATCCAACGTGACTTCCAGTTGATGCAGAAAAGAATCCAAGAGTAGAGATTTGTTCAGCTACAAAAAGCCATAATGCATTCTTACATATCATCTAAGCTGGAAAGCGCAGAACATTTCACCATCATCCATCTGTAAATACGGACGTGTTCATAGGGCCGTAATTCAGAGCTGTGTGTTCAGTGTTGTGAGGACTTAAGAATTCAATTTAAGTCAAATGTATTTCTTCTATTTCGCTTTTAACAGTAGACATTGTCTCAAAGCAGTTTTACAGAACGTAAGAAATATAGTACAAAAAGATTAATATAATACAAAAGATTCAAGAGTAATATTAGACTTATATTTAAATGTGTCTTTAAATGTGCCTGAGGTGACTGAGGTGACTTTGGTGAGGAAAAACTCCCTTAGATGGAAGAGGAAGAAACCTTAAGAGGAACCAGACTCAAAAGCGAACCTCATCCTCATTTGGGTGACATTTGATTAGGAGGTTATTGTCCTTAAAGACCACATGTGGTTGGCATCTCCTCTTTGAATGTCCTAAAACTTCATGAAGCAGAGTCCATCTGGAGCAGGTACATCTCTAGATGGCTCACTGAAGGTCCGAAATCTTCATGAAGTGGAACAAACCTGGAGCTGGTACAATCTCTGGACGTCTCGGGATGGGTAAAAAAAGAGAAGCAAGTGGCGAGGAATTAGCATAGCTGTTGTTTATAATATTAACAAGCACTAGAATCAGAATGGCATGCATTTGATTTTCATGAGCTTCTCATACATTTTATGCAGGATTTGCATACAGTAGCTTGATTTAGTTACACCACATCTTATCAAGTGCAACCAAATCTTTGGCATTCTCAAAATAACAAAATAAAAATTGCAATAAATCATTGTCCCTGTTATAATATCAGGGCTTGCATTTAAAAAAAATTGGAAGTGATATTTTATTATATGTAAATTTATTAACATTTGGTTAAATTATTAACCAAATTTCTTTGATTAATGTGATTAATTGTGATATTTATGGAGTAATATATTGGCAATAGAATACTGGCTAACAGAAAAGTTTTGTTTTTAAAGGTGGTGGCCATCAAAAACATGGATAATTTTAGCAATGCTATTTCGAATGCAAATAACTAAAAACTAAATATAAACCCTAATAAGATCCCAGATGTCTAAATCCTTGAATCTATTCATGTGCAAAATCACAGCGATCTGTTAACCTGATCTCATCTTTACGATATTTTTGAGAACCTGGACCCTGATGGCATTAGAATGTGTTACGAATTTGAATAAACAAGGGACCTTTGGTTGATTTTTGTTCGATTTCACCCACATGAAATCGTAAGAAAAGACACAAATGCCAACCCTGCCCTTAACCCTGACCTCAACATTTGTTAATACAGCTCAAGTCATGCAAATGATTACTAATTTGCAAGTGTGAGACCAGGCTGGGTTTAAAGCTTTGCTGGTCAGATGATCAGTGGACCATCATTAGTTCTATAATTTAATATAATGGCTAAACAATCAATGCCCTTTTTTTTTTTTTTTTTTTTTAAACAAATCTATAGACAATGGGGTTGTGTAAATGGATGATTTATTGATCAGTAGCACTGATTTATTTATTTATTTATTTTTTAAGATTAGCATTACTTCCTAATTCTTGGAGGTCTATGAGAAATGTAATTCAATATTGCATTACATTAAAGAGAACAAAGGTTAGTAACACAAAGTAAGTCATTGTATGTCGACAATACACAAATTGAATACAATTATTTCCAGATACATGAAGATACATGAAGTACAAAGGTAAAAATGACCATGCTGAAAAGCAAGGCAGGACAAGGAATGACAAGAAGTGATAGACGATGCTAGAATGTGGAAAATTGTGCAAATGACAAACACTTGTTAGATACAAGACTAAACAACCCTGGGACCCTGGGTGCTGATTGGCTGTTGTGAGTAATCGGGGCGAGTAATTGGGTGTACGCTGCCGGGGACAGCTCTGTGAGAGCTCCCTAATGCTGTATATATATATATATATATATATATATATACACAATAATTTCAAAAGTAACCTATAATTTCCTTCCATGTTTTACTTTCTTTTGACCCAATTAAAAAAACCCAGTAGACATAAAATGATTGAAGTCTTAACCCTCCCTTTCATCAAAAAAGTAGGTGTATGCGCTTCATAAAGGCGATGAACGACATGAATGACCCTAAAGCATGATTACTAAACCAGTCCTGAAATATTACATGATAATGTGTATGTTATATATGGTAGCGTTTGCTGGAAGTATATTGTTTTAGATAATAGTAATAAAACCCTAGTAAATAAAGGCAACCCAAAGACAACATCACTTCTCCAGCTGGAGACAACAATTTGAATTTTTTTTAAAAATTTTTATATGAAAATCCAGTTGGTTTAGAAAACTCTTTTTTTTTTGTCTGTTTGTTTGTTTGTTTTAATTTATGTAATGAAACATGACCGAAAGGCTCAAATGTCAAATTTTGTAAAAAATCAGTTGTTTATATTAATCTATATGAAATAAAAAAAGAGTTTGGGTGTATAAGCTGAAAAAAAAAAGCTTAATGAATTTACTTTACAAATGTGTATTTTGGTTTCATTTGAATGAATAAAAATGCAAGAATACTGTTTTTTTTTCTTTCTTTTTTTTTTTTTTTGGATAGCTAACTTTATTTCAGCGTAACTCCTCACGCTCGTCCGAGCTCAGGATCAAAAACCAAGGACTAAAGCAGTGAAGCGGTAAAGTTGTGTGAGAAATTTTATAACGTAACTAGATCACTTTAATACTATGTTAATTCATCACATTCACTCTCCACAATTACAACAAGCAGATTAGATATTTGATGATTTAATTTAGTACAATTAGTGAAATCAGGGATTTGATGTTTTTGATGTAAACTACAGTATACGTAAAATTCTCTCTTAAAATTGAACTACCACAATTTTTTTTTTCACTGTTTGGTCGCTGATGTGCTAAAGTGGTTGAGGATAATTTAGCTCTCACTAAACGTTTAAGCTTTTTTTGTTTGTTTGTTTGTTTTGCTGATTGTTTAGCTGTCCTGAGCTCCCTGTGAGTGTTGTGGGTGTCACTAAATGTAACCCCTCTGTGGTGGAGCTGCTGAAAGTTCTCAACACCTGCATGTGAGTGTAAACAAAAGAGAGTTTTATTTCCGTTTGGTCTGACAAAACATTGTTATACAAGATGAACTAATTTAAACAATGGCCCAATTTACAGATGGTATATTAAATAGAATGGAAAATATATTCCAATAGAATGGAAAGCACAGAATGAAGTGGATGATGTTTGTCAGTCAGGAGTATGAACTGTGATAGTAATCCTGCAAAGACAGCAGAACTAATGAGAGGCTTGTGTTCTGTCAGCGTTTCTGTTCTCGAAGAATTTATCTGAGCTTATGACAATTGTCTCAGTCGTCTAAAATCTTCCTCATAGAATTGGCCACTGCTAATTCTGAGGAGCGGTCGAAGGAATGATTATTTATTTATTTGTTTGGTTGTTTGTTTCTTTACACACACACACACACACACCACCCACACACACACACACACACACACACACACACATACAGTATGTCTATGGTTGTGTGTGTAACAAAAAAGTGACTAGCTACTCTTACTTGCAGTTACCAATAATAATAATAATAATAATAATAATAATAATAATAATAATAATAATAATAATAATAATAATAATAATTACTACTATTACTACCACTACTACTACTACTACTAATAATAATAAAATATAATAATCAAATCAAATACCAGTGAAGATTTTAAAACACATTTTTGAGCCCTGAACAATATTTCTGGCCTGCTCGTCAAAAAAAGGTGTTTTCAATGGTAAGATTAACAGTAAAAAGCAAATCTGAATCATAGGTTTCATCATGAAATTCTAAGTGACTGATCTGTGGAATAATGATAAAATTCTGGGTAAAATATATGAATGAAACTGCTCAGAGATAAAAAAAATTAATTTGTGTAATGTGAGTTGATATGTAATACTTATGATTTCTCACTAGTTCAAATATTTAGCATTAGTTGCATTAGACTTGCAGAACTGGAGGAAGAGTAGAGGAATTCCTTTTTATGGTTCACCCCATCTAGTTGCAGATGCACTGTGGGTTAATAAAACATTAGCCTGACAGGGGAGAGACATATCTCTCTCTCTCTCTCTCTCTCTCTCTCTCTCTCTCTCTCTCTCTCTCTCTCTCTCTCTCTCTCGCGTGCCATGTCCATGTCCAAAGTTTGTTTTCATTGCCCTGCTTCACCAACAGAAATCTAGAGCTGTACCAACAAATCCATCAAGCTCCTTTCTCCTGCCCATTCCGTCTTCAGCAGATGTGACAGGCCCACCCTACCGAGGGAGCCGAGCTAGAAAAGGACAATCACACCTCATTAAAAAAACATGTAACCCACTCGAATCAGATACGGCCTTAATCGCCAGGGACGCAGCGTAATGTTTAATTTTGCTGCTGATGGAGCTGCTTTCGCCTGAGGTAACTTCAGTGGGAGCCATGTTTGCGTGCGAACCTTCACTTAGAGCTCGAGTGAGCAGCAGGGCGATGTGCACATAAGTGTAAAGGGGAAACACACGGCACTGTAGCCAGTCAGAGGGGGCCAAAGTGTAATGTTTTATTGAAGCATGCTCCTTGGAGAGGACCCAAAAGAGCACTCGACCCGTTCGCAAAGCCTGTCTGTTTTGGTTGTCAAGAATGGCTCCCAATCACGAAAGGATAAAAACATCAAAATAAGCTAATAGAGATGGGCCCTGAAGTCTTCTCCAGGGCTGAGGAGGTCTGTCTCCTCCCACATGCATAGCACACTCACTCACACTCTCACTCACAGAGCCCACGTGCTAGTGCAGTCTGAATATAGATGGACTGCTACAGATATACAGAGAGGCCAAAATATAAATATATATATAGTTGTGATCAAATGTTTCTACATCTCTTTTTTTTCTGTAATGGAATGATTGGAACACACATCTTTGGCACAAAAATATTCACAGATTTTGGTACTTTGAATGTACTGTATGCCAAATGACCACAACTGTGTATATAAAGTACAAACAACATTTTATTCAATTTAAATGAATATTAAATGCATATGATACGATTTACCGATTTACAAAGACAAGCGCTATAGTGCGGATGCATAAATTGTGTCGGATTAATTGATAAAATCTGGACTTTTAAAATCAGAAAAGCATTATTATAATTTGCTCTTTAATTAATTTATCCATGTGCATATGGAAGTTCATAGATGCAGACGTGCTGATAAATACGAAGCGATATGCTTCTCTCAGCACTCCTGAAAAACTGACGTCATCTGGACCTCTGTCCATGAGAGTCATTCCTGGTGAAATGCATCAATAGTGAGATAATTACACACAGACAACATGCTGGATGAACTGTGTGACAGAAAAATCTTGACATAGACCACGATGCATTAGCTGAATAACCCTGGAGCCAATTTGTAGAAGGCTTGGTTTATCTGTACATCACATTTGGTCAATCTTGGAATAAGGTGATTGGAGCAGAAGAATTGGCTAATGTCGAAGTGTTATAGTGTTCATTTGACACGATGCGTGAGATGCTTTTTACACCTGGGCTCTCTCTTCCCTATCCTTCCACTTCTCATTTTATGTTTAGCCATCACAGCCAGCCAATTCTGAATTCCCATTTGGCCGATTTCCCCTCATAAATCCATGCTCCATATCTGGTCTCCTCACCGTCAATCTAGAACTACTAAGCATCCGAACAGCCATTACAAAAAGGTTACCCAATCACATTCTCCAGACAGCGCCTGTAGTGATTCTCATTATACACCGCTGTCATAAATCTTGACCGATGGACCTCCCTGCTAATGACTTTTTTGCCAGGACGTGCCAGCAGCTGGCAAAACAAGGTAGTGAGGGAAACTGTTTGGGGGCTTGAGGGGAATTGTAGTGGGGGAAGAGGAGCAGGAATGGGGGAGGAACATCAAAACGGAAAAACGCCCTCTTCCATACAACCAAAGGGGCCATGATTTCCTGCAAAACGGTGGCAGTCATTATTCTCAATTGTATACTCATCTAGACCCACGGGGGCTGTTTTGTGACCCCCCCCCCTATTTTAGATAGCTTCTTCGAAGGATATTAATCAGCGAAGGCTCGGCTTTGTCTGCCCTGATTGCTTGATGCTGTGACACGAATGGATGAGGCGTGAAGCCGAGGCCCTCGGAAAAGCAAAGGCCTGACACCTCGTTATTCAGAGGAGAGAAGCGCTTGGAGAGGAACAAACCATCCGACTCCTCTGCCACTTCCCCCACCTCATACACACACTTTTGGATTTTCTGTGAACACTTCCGAAATTAGTTCGGATATTGCCTGCTACTTGATCATTTTAGCACGCAGTTGTGCTGTTATCTCATTTGTTGATAAAAAAATAGTAAATTAAGATAAAGATATATAGGCAATTAAATGCAAGTGCAGAGAAATGTGATATTATCTGAAAAAGAAGGCTTATACTGAAGAGCCTCAAAATAAACATGATGGAACCAAGAGAAGCCAAAATCACAAAATGTAAAAAAATAATTGCACCACTGTCCTTTATAGTTTGTTTGTAATATTAGATAAACAGTATACACTGTACGGAGTTGCATGAATATTGCAAAAAATGTTGAAGGTCAATAGCAAGATCATCAAGCTCATCAGTCACACTGAGAGCAACCAAACGTGATGAAGGCCAGGGCATTAATTTGGAGGTAGGAAGTCTACAGAGCCTCCAGCACTAGCAGAACACAAATTGCCCACTACTAATGAGATTACCGTTTACTACAGTCGTATGCAAAAGTTTAGGAACCCCTGACAATTTCCCTGATTTTCATTTATAAATATTTGGGCCATTTTGTTGATTCAATACCTGTAACTACTTAGCACTGAATAATTGGAACACACAATTGGTTTAGTGAGCTTATTAAGCCTTAAACTTCATAGACAGGTACAACCAATCATGAGAAAGGGTATTTAAGGTGGCCAATTGCAAGTTGTTGTTCTCTTTGACTCTCCTCTTAAAAGTGGCAACATGGAGACCTCAAAAAAAACTCTCAAATGACCTGAAAACAAAGAATGTTCAACATTATGGTTTAGGGGAAGGCTACAAAAAGTTATCTCTGTGACAAACAGAGTCGCTTGAGGTATGCAAACACACATTCGGACAAGCCAGCTTCATTTTGGAATAAGATGCTCTGGAGTGATGAAACAAAGACTGAGTTATTTGGTCATAACAAGGGGCATTATGCACGGCGGCAAAAGAACTCCGCATTCCAAGAAAAACACTTGTCACCCACAGTAAAATTTGGTGGAGGTTCCATCATGCTGTGGGGCTGTGTGACCAGTGCTAGTACTGGGAATCTGGTTAAAGTTGAAGGTCGCATGGATTCCACTCAATATCAGCAGATTCTTGAGAATAATGTTGAGGGATCAGTCACAAAGTTGAAGTTATACCGGGGCTGGATATTTCAACAAGAAAACGACCCAAAACACTGCTCAAAATCTACTCGGGCATTTAAGCAAAGGAACGAGTACAATGTTTTAGAACGGCCATCCCAGTCCCCAGACCTGAATATCATTGAACATTTGTGGGGTGATTTGAAGCAGGCTGTCCATGCTCGGCAACCATCAAACCTAACTGAACTGGAGATGTTTTATAAAGAGGAATGGTCCAAAATACATTCATCCAGAATCCAGACACTCATTATAGGCTACAGGAAGTGTCTAGAGGCTGTTATTTCTGCTAAAAGAGGCTCTATTAAATATGGATGTGATTTTTCTGTTGAGGTGAACAAATATATGCACCTGTCTAATTTCGTTTTGATGCATATTGTACATTTTCTGTTAATCCAATAAACCTCATTTCACTACTGAAATATTACTTTAGTGTCCTTCAGTTATTTGATAGATCAAAATGACGTTGCTGATCCAAACACCCAAATATGTATAAATGAAAATCATGGAAGTCAGGGGTTTCTAAACTTTTGCATACGACTGTATATTAAAAAAATGCTGCCACTTAATTTGTCAGGACTCTAAATACAGCTAGATTTTCATTATATAAAAAGACAGTAATTGTAAAAAAAATGTTCATATATGGGACATTTCCTGCATGTTTGGGAATCTAAGTACATATATTATGTGTCCTCGACAATAAAAGAGTAGAAAGTGTCACGTAAATGAAGATGAGTTCTCTTCTGAGTCTGGTTCCTCTCAAGGTTTCTTCCTCATATCATCTCAGGGAGTTTTTCCTTGCCTCCATAACCTTAGGCTTGCTCATTAGGGAAAATTGTTAGAGATATATACTAACATGATTTTATTCTGCTTCTATTCTTATGTAAAGCTGCTTTGCTCAATGTGAATTGTTAAAAGCGCTATACAAATAAATTGAACTGAACTGAATTAAATTTCATGGGAAATCTGAACAGCTTGCAATATACAAAGTACCATTTAATAAATATTTTAAAAACACATAGTATCAAATCAAATCACATCAAATCAAATTTTATTTGTCATACACACATACAGTAAATACAGGGTACGACATGCAGCGAAATGCTTTTTGCAACAATCCGGTGTATAAGCCTAAAAGGAATGCAATTTAGGATAAAGAAATTACCAAGACCAAAAGGAGACTCATTCATTCATTCATTCATTCATTTTCTACCGCTTATCCGAACCTCTCGGGTCACGGAGAGCCTGTACCTATCTCAGGCGTCATCAGGCATCTAGGCAGGATACACCCTGGACGGAGTGCCAACCCATCGCAGGGCACACACACACTCTCAATCACTCACACAATCACACACTACAAACAATTTTCCAATCAACGAGATGCCAATCAACCTACCATGCATGTCTTTGGACCAGGGGGAGGAAACTGGAGTACCCGGAAGAAATCCCGGAGGCACGGGGATAACATGCAAACTCCACACACACAAGGCAGAGGCGGGAATCGAACCCCCAACCCTGGAGGTGTGAGGCAAACGTGCTAACCACTAAGCCACCATGCCCCAAAAGGAGATAGATAAATAAAAATGTATAAACTATATAAAAAAACTATATAAAATATGAAAATATACATGGAGAAATAATGTATATACATAGTACTGGAATACAGCAATACTTGATACACTGACACATTGATACACTGACCTGTATTTGTTTTGATCGCTAACAGTTACTTTCCGGGGAATGCTTAGTAATTATAGGTTGTTATAAGTCATTAATGGAACACAATGGGTCATGATGTTATAAGACGAAAAATCCATTATAGTAATTATCAGTGATGGTCACTTGTATTTACTGCATATCTGTAAGATGACGTGCCAGAGGGTCCTGTCTGTATCTCAGCTTATTTAGGCGTAACAAAAGTATTACATGATAAAACAGGCAGACTGGATAAATAGCCTTAATCTATAGCACAATTTCACATTGTTTAAGAGTGACCAGTCAGGGGTCATGAACTGTAAGGCCCATGAATTTTTATGCCGGCAGTAGTGTCATGCTCAGAGCTGATTCTCCATGTCAGGAACACGCTCGGCTTTCTGAAGCCACTGCACCGGAATGGCAACAAATGAGTTCTTGTGTATACACTGAACTGGAACATAAATGTTAGGCTCAGTGATTTCATACAATCTTTTGACTTTCAAAGTATTAATACATTCAGGATTAAACCATTAGCTCATTATCAAAAACATGAAAGCAGATGATTTATTAATTTATTAATCTTTGTATAATATTTATTTGTATTATTTTACTTCTGTTCTGTAAAGACTTTGAGACAATGTCCATTGTTAAAAGCGTTACACAATGGATTTGAATAATACCATATACTCCATATATGCCGTATTATATACTGTATATAGTTTTGCAATACAATACAATAATTTGTACTTTAAAAATATGCATTTTGTAGGACTAGATAATTAAGATATGTAGTTCCATATCAGTTACCTTACATTATATATTTAGAACGTAACATGGATTATATGTGCGTTCTGGTGGAAGTTATTCTCACAATTCAGTTCAATTTTATTTATAGAGCTTTTAACAATGGACATTGTCTCAATACAGCTTTATAGAAATTGATGAAATCAGTATATGAACTTTACATTTATAAAAATATACATTCTTCGTTAATGAGCAAAACCTACTGAGACGATATTAGACTGAAACCTTTGAAAAACATCAGACTGAACAAGGATCTCATCTTCATCTGGGAGACTCTGAAGTTAAGTCAAGAAGCTTTTATTGTCATTTCAACCATATACTGTATGGTTGATGCAGTACATGGTGAAATGAGACAATGTTCCTCCAGGACCATGGTGCTACATCAAACAACACAGAGCTACATAACACAAGCAGAGCTACATAAGACAAGACAGAGCTACATAGAACAACACAGAGCTAAAGACTGAAAGTTGTCCTAGCACATACTGTAAAGTGCAAAATAGTGCAAACAGTGTACAGTAAGACAAAAGACAGAGAGAGAGAGACAATACATAACACTACAAGACCAAAAACAAGATAGTGCCGACAAGTGTGCATTCTTAACATTGTACAAAACATTGTGAAAAGGTATAGAGTTGTAAATGTTCTGCAAACTTTTCACATGAACTGAATCAAATTAAAGCATATTTAAATAGCATCCAGTCTAACTGCATTATAATTAATAAAATACTATTGAGCCATAATTTCAAGCAACAACAGTCATTTAACGTCTCTAGCTCCTCTCAGACAAGTTAGCCAGGCATTTGTGCACACACAAGTAGTGTTATGTTTTATAAGTCCTTAAAGTTAAAGATAATTTTTGACTATGCTGCAATGTTCACAAGAATCTCACAACCATCAGTTTACCAGAGGTCACCATGTGAAATATTTTTAAAATAAACCCTAAATGAAATTTATGTAAATTACACACTGACTTTAGAAACTCTACAAACAGCGAACTACAAGATATCGAGTTGTGCAACAGAAAAGCCGGAAGATCGCGAGTTTGAATCCCACTGATCCAGCCATCTGTAGCTGGAAGTCCAGGAGAGCAAAGCTGGCTGTATGCTCTTGGTGGGAGGGATGGTGTTACTCTCTCATCTGTCAATCAGAGCAACGCTGCCTGATCACGTACATGGAAGCGGGCAGTTAGTGCTTTCCTCTGAGCATATTCAGCTGTGACGCAGCATGAGCTCCACTTTGAAAAGAAACGCTAGCTGGCTTCACATTTTCTGGAGGAAGTACACGCTAGCCTTTATCCTCCCTGTTTGCTAACTGTCACAAGATGGTGAGATCTAGCTAGTGGGTGGAAATTGGCAGATGACCAAATTTGGAGAATAAATGGGGCATTATATGTAGTCATATGTCTCATACATTTTGTGTCACATCATGTTCCTGAAGAGACATTTAATTTTAATAGATACAGATTAAATAAAGAAATGACAATAAAAGCTAGTTTACAAGATCTATAGACTGGCATCCACACGTCATAAAAACAGTTTATGGTTGTTGATGCTTCATAAACGATCTATACACTATATGATCTATATGTGAACGTGAAATAATTTTAACTCATTGTGAGATATTTGTATTATAGATTTGTGAAGAAGACAGCCCAAATATAATGCTATAGTGATTATTATTATTTTTTAGTAGTGAATATTACATGCAAATAATATATTGGCTATTTGGACAGGAGAAATTATTTCAAGTGGATACATGTTTCATTCATGGGTTCTCTGATTATTTAATAATCCCAAGGCAAGAAGGAAAATCGAATAAACACATACCTTCTTCTCATTCATTCCACAGCGTAGAGGCTCAGTGCTAGAACTGAAAGGATTAATGAGAAACCTCGATTCCACATGTCAAAGGTAATTAATAAGCCTTCTATTAATTCCTGTTCCTTTCAGCATTTAAACAATTTTATCATGCCGCTGTTAAAAAAAAATAATTCTGCGTCTACAGCAAAAAGAAGACATCAAGCCTTTCTGTATTGAGGTCCGTTATTGGATCCTGCATTGACTGCAAATCGTTTGGTGATCTTATGACATGGGTTGACCTTTTAGGAATGCACTTAGCAACACAAAGTAGAATTAGATCTGGAGATCGGATTCTCACAGGTTAAGTGCACACTTTAAAAGGAGAAAGAGCGCTTAATTAATGTTTTATTCAACACTGTTCAATTAGCACGGAATCAAGCTTGGGATTTGCTTCCCAAATCGACAAGTTCGCCAAATGTCATCCTGACTGCCCGAGTCAGAGAGTTAACCACTCCCAAGAGAGGAATTGGATCATATGTATTTTGCAACACTCTCTTTTAATTAAGAGGAAATCAACACTCAAACACATCTCCGTTAGAATGTGACATTGAAAAGAACTGACCTTCAGTTTGCATCGAATGGGATTGTAGTCCGATCCACCTCTTACATAGACTTTATATAGTAGTAACATTGTATATGTATGTAGCACAGCATTGTGGAATAGCTGGAATATGACCTGGAAATTGACCTCTAACAAAAGCCTCTAATAAGGCACTAATTATTTGGCATGTGAGCTGTAAAATAAACGTTAAACTCAGTTAAGACTGAACAGACATTTTTTAAAGGTGAAGGCACCCTGCACAATTTTAGCCCCAGTATTCCTCTCACAAGGTTCATTTTAGGGGTCACTGACAACCACCACAAGCTCAATGAATCTCTTTCTTGGAGAGTCCCAGCTGCCACAGATACTTTTATATTTTCATGTTTGAGATTGCCAGTAATGAATCTTGCGGTGTGAGCCACTCTTAGACAAGTAGCAAGAAAAGCATTGAGAAACAGACACTGAGAGTCTGATAGGAAACTACTGTAATATTGTGTTTGTCATCTCATACCTACTGTAGAGCAGCAAAACTAAAAAATATACGCAATATTATTCCTGGAGACCCCTAGAATAATATGTTTCCTTGCACTATAACTATAGTTACTGTATCTTGTCAGAACAGACAACAGACTTTTTGCCCATTATATATATATATTATATTAATTAAATTGTGTCAATTCTAAAGCCTATGGACTGAATACGGATCATTGCTTGATTTCATTCAACCTCAAAAAAAAAAAAAAAATTAAAATGACCGACAGTATTTACATTTCTCAATACTAGATCTTGAACATACACTATAGCATAGCATTGTAGCACCACTGTACAGTATGCGAGGGATCACATCTCACAGTGCTAAAACGGCTGCTTTAAATGAATGCCTTGTCTGCTGCATTTGATTTGTCACACTCACAACTCACACAATTCTGAAATGTCGGATGTGGCCAGTGACGTAGTGTAAACAGTGTAATATACTTTCAGTGGGATGAGCACATATATAATAGATTAAATCACGATTGTTTTGTGACCCTTATTTACAGTAGGGTGCAATCTACCATCATACAAGATTGCCATGTTAACATTTCCAGCAAACAAATTATAACAGCTCTATAGAAAATTGCAAATAAATAATAGGAAAAAAATTACACCATATTTTATAAAACCTCTATATTTTCTATTTTCGATTTGGCTCCTTTATTGGTTCTCAGAGATATCTCTCTGTGTAATCTAAGTAACACAAGGCTACAGTCCAGTGTCCATGAGGCGTAACCTATTTCTCTACTTTACTGAATTCTTCGGGGATTGAGGTATGTATTGAAATACGGTATCTTTACACATTGTACACTTGTTTTCGGATGTCGCAGAAACCAGACGAAACAAAGAGGACCTGCCTGAGGATGATGCATATTCATCTAGGTCATAGTTTCCAATACAAGATGATGTATGTGTTCATATCATTTTCTATAATCCCATGATAATCATCCATTTTCCATTTTTTACTTTAAAAGTCCAGCATCAGCATGGCTTTCGATTTATACTGCTCAAAGACACATCCGTGCACTTGTTTTGTCTGCAGCACACAAAAACGTCTGTTGAGCCATCTGGGATTTTCCCTTTGCTCTTTTGTCTTTACGCTCTCTCTCTCTCTCTCTCTCTCTCTCTCTCTCTCTCTCTCTCTCTCTCTCTCTCTCTCTCTCTCTCTCTCTCTCTCTCTCTCTCTCTCTCTCTCTTACACATGTTTCATTAAGCTGCTCTGTTTATTCCTTGAAGCTAAGAAAAAGCAACACACCACTTTGGAGTGAAGAAATAAATGTTGCATCTCAATGGATGATAAGTCACACAAAAGAGTCTCAGTGTGATCACAGTGAATTAGAAGCCTGAACTAACTTGAAAGGCTAGATTACTTCAGCATCACATATGAATCAGGTTAATTACCTTAATGGGTTTGTTTTATTTCCAGTTGAAACCATTTTGCTTTGGTTTAAATGATAGAAACAAGCACAATAGTGTTTCTGCAATGGAAACAAAAATCAAAAAAACAAATTATTAACAAGAAATGAAACGCCTGGGAATGAATTTGCAATATAAATGCAAGGGGGAAGTGGTAGAATTTCCAGAATGATAATTCTGAGTATATGTTGAAAACAAAATAAAAGCTTAATGTTGCAAGACAAAAGTACCGTAGTACGATTTCAAGAGCAAAGCTAATTAAAACTGCCATATTAGAGTCTTTATGGAGGGATGATTGTCAAGGCTAAATACAATTAGAATAGAATATACAAAACACAGTATCCAGTTTAAGTAAGTGGAAAAATGCTATGTGTCATATTAACAAAACAAAGCACTGTACTGTGTTAAAGTAGGGTGTAAAGTGACTAAGTGACAATAGATGCACCTTTAATGACTGCGTTAACTAAAAAGTTTGTCTGTTGAATAAATCATACAGACGTACAATACAGTAAGTAGAACTTGTTTTTTTTGTTGTTGTTGTTGTTGTTGTTGTTGTTGAACAGGAATTGGCAGGAAATGAATGTGCTATGAATGTGTGTATATATATATATATATATATATATATATATATATATATATATATATATGTGTGTGTGTGTGTGTGTGTGTGTGTGTGTGTGTGTGTGTGTGTGTGTGTGTGTGTGTGTGTGTGTGTGTGTGTGTGTGTGTGCCAGTCGAAAAGAAGAAACAGGAGGCAATAAGAATAATCATCAATCCTGAAGGAGAGTGATTCATTTAGTCATAGTACTGCACTTTTCTTATCTGACTTTATAGTGTTCCAGTTCGAGTCTGTGCCCACTGTAGTCTTAAATTCCCTTTTCATGGCTGACAGCTGTATATTGTTGTTGCCCATCCACATTAAGGTTTGGTGTTTGAGATTCTTTTCTGTATAGCACAGTTGCAAATAGTGTTTATTTACTAGAATTACAGTATAATTTCATGAAGCATGTGTGATGATGTGGTAGCCTAGTGGTAAAGGTGTCAGAAGATTGTGAGTTCGGATTCCAGCTCCCCCAAGCTGCTACAGTAATGCTGGGCCCCCTGAGCAAGGCCCTTAACCCTTAATTGCTGAGTTGTATAAAAAAAAGTTGCTCTGGATAAGCATGTTTACCAAATGCCGTAAATGTGGGCTCATTATTAATAAAGTGTTTTGTGAGTGTAGATATTCTTATGAGCCAAATTGACTGGACAGTTAAATTGGAAGGGTTCAGTTATAACTTATAGCTCAAATGAATGTGAAATTGAATCTCTGTGTAATTTTGAAAAGTGCAGTTACTATTAAGTAGGACACACAAAAAAAAATGTAATCTGCATACTATAACTGGGTTCTTATGGTGGAAAATCCTAATGGTTCCAATAAATAAAAATAATGGTACATATTTGCCCAATGAGCCAGAAACATGAATATTAATTGAAAATTAATTTTTTTGTTTGGGATTTGATGTTTATTTATTTATTTATCTATCTATCTATCTATCTATCTATCTATCTATCTATCTATCTATCTATCTATCTATCTATCTATCTATTTGTTTATTTATTTATTTATTTATTTATTTATTTATTTATGTATTTATTTATATAGTTTTGTCAAACAAGAGTCCACTGATATTATTATTATTATTTTTATTTTTTTTTTTGCATACAATATTTCATATCATCTGTATGTTCTAAGTGTCTAGTAAAACCTCACTACTATATTAGCCCCATTATTAAATTCTTATGAATATGGCTAATAAGACAGCTGGAAACCAAATTCAGGAACAATTATCAGCAGAACCATGACATATTTGTTAATGGAGTCTGTAGAATCTGATAAAAAAAGATATATGAGTGAAAATCATCCATAAAATATAAATGCAACAATTTAGCTCAAAGATCCATTACTAGTTTTTTGTTGTTGTTATAACTGGTACCCTGATGGATTGATTCGCTTTGTTTGATGATGCTGTGTAGAGCCTGTTTGTGTGTTCAGTCATCTAGATGGATGTGACCAATTCATTTAAAACCCCAGAGACAGCGGTCAGAATGTGGGTGACACCCCCTTTGCCTGTTTCTCACCGAGAGCCAGATGTGATAAGGTCAGGCTCAGCCTTGTGCTCCGACTGCTGGGGTTAATGATGACTGATGTCCAAAAGCTTAAGAAGCATTTCGCCCTGTCATATCCCTACACCACGCTCACATGCAATTATGTTCAACACACTAATAGCAGTGATCATTTAGGATTGGAAGGCCAATAATTCTTGCTTTTGGTGCTTGGTGATGAAGGATGGCAAAGATCCACTAATAATTCAGTTCAATGGTTTCAGGCTGGAAGTGCAAATGAGGGGAAATCAAGCCTCCTGTTATTAACATACATTTCCGTACCTGTCTGCTGCACCAGTGCGTCTGTCGCACAGCAATTACCGCCATTTAACGCTTGGTTTTCCAGACACACTTATTAAGCTTGCTGCTTAATGTTCAAACTCTTCACTTATTTAGAATGATATTCTATCCATTAAGGGATAAGTTAAAGATATTGTATAACACAATTAAAAAATACTAAAATACCAATACCAGTATAGTGTTTTGTTGTGTTTTTTTTGCAAAACTTACACTATATAAAAAAATTTTGAATATAGTAAAAAGTATTTTATTTATTTATTTATTTATTTATTACTATTTTTTAATCTACAATTGTAGATTTCCAGTATGAAATTATAAAGTTACTAAAAAAAAGTGAGCAAATCAAACTATTTTTTAATTGGCACATTATTAGCATCTTCTCAACCACAAAAAGATTAAAAATATATTTGAACATTTATACATGCTCTTTAACTTTAAGTTATACACCATTTTAAAGCTTTAAAACTAATTTCAATCATTAGCCTTTATTAAAAAAAAGGTTAACTAGTGTTGTATGTTATCTGTGCACACAGGGAGCAACCATCCTGTGCTAAATATCTGCTACATCTGTGGTTAAAAAAAAAAAAAAAAAAAAAAAGATGTATTTTTAAAAACTGCAGATTCTTTATCAACACATACATTCACAGATTGCTGCTCAAATCACTGACTAGATGTCAGGCTCCATTACACGTTTTAAACGCTCGTCCCATGAGGCCTCACGTGTGCCATCGGGTTTCAAACTGAGGCTCTAGTTGCAAAGATTTGTCCAAACAGCTCCTGAAAAGCCTTGCTAATTCCCCCATCAATGTCAGCCCTGACAGAGGATGTGGTCTAGGGAAAGGAAAAGACAGTGAGCACACAAAAGTCGTCCTTTCTTCTACCTGATTTAGGTCGTTTAAGTCCAATGAATCCCTAATTAATTCTCCTTACTGCCTCTATTGGGCAGATTGATGCGTCTCCTTGAGAGTTGGTGTGTAGGACATGCAGCAGTGATGGGTTCCTGTCTCTCTTGAGTATCTGACCCTGTCCTCTTCCTGTTACAGCTTCAGAACTGTAATAGAGCTGTGCATGTAGCTGAAACAGGAAGTGGATGTGTATGCTCTGTGCATGATCTCTATTGTAGTATAAGTCTACCAACACTGTAAATAAAAATGAAGTTATGTATTGTGTATTGAAAATAATATTTTCTAGACCCGTTTATGCCAATTTCCTCTTATAAAAAGCCTTGTGTGTATACAATATGAGCCCACTAGTAAAAAATGTTTTTTTAGTTTAGTACGTACAATAATTATATTTTAGGTAACAAGCTGAAAAATAGAACCATTGACATTTCATGAGTTTCATTGTTTGTTAGTATTTAGAATGTCTCCCTTTTGTTATTGACAGCGTGTATTGTACATCTTGGTGTTGGATCAGATCCATCCATGTGCCATTTGAACACATGATTTAACTGGACAGAGAAGAGGCTAGGAAAAGATTAGCTTTGGTGCAAATTTAAATTATGAGCCAATTTAATATACGACCCCTATACATTCTGTATATAATCTAAGAATTAATAATCATGACCAATTAACAGAATATTTTAATTACCATTTGCATTAATATGATTCAAACCACTAAAATGAATTAGATTACTGTACAGTGTTTACTTTTGCTTTTAGATTTACACCAGGGACCCGATAAAGGACATCTGCCTAAAAGGTTCCATCAGGAAAGTGTGTTTATTCCAATATACCCTTCATTACCAAGTGTTTTAATACAGATTTTTTTCACTTCCATGCCATGATATATACCGTGTCTCTCACAATCCTTGAATATAGAATCCTGGAACAACATACAGTAAGCTTGTAAGCTTGCAATGAAGTCACAATGTTATTATGCTTAACAGTTGCCAGCTTTCCGTTTCTATCACAATTTAAAATGTTTTTTCAGCAATATTCACCCAGTAGATGATACAACACTAAACCAGTCAACACATCATATGGACATTGTCCTCTTGCAAAGCTCCTCGTTCAGCCATTGTGCTGTAAATTCTACCCAGTTAGCTGTAGAAACCCTTCCCCTGAATGAAATGGAGACTAGCGTCTAACACACGAAGCCATCCTATTCTGTCGCCATATGGTTATTTGTTCCTGTCCGTAATACAATATCGGCATGTTAGTGGCAATAAAGTGGCACGAAATAGGATCAACAGATTCTTAACAAGGCATTAGGGTGGTCTATGGGGACTGTTCCCACAGAAGTCCATTACTTAGCCACTGGGTCATATATCTGTGTCTGCAAATGGCTTCCCTTTTAAGTGTCACCTAACACCATTGCTTACATAAGCTTAAACTTTTCTTTGCTTTTTATTACTTAAATGTTAAAAGTCCTCTATACAGCAGTTCCCTATGCCAGAAAGGCTACCAGAAAGGTGAGAAATGAGCCGCTGCTGCCAGTGAATGCCTTCCAGTGCACGTATCAAAATAGACAGTAACATTTGATGTAATCCTTTTGTTGTACCCTTTGGTTTTCCACATTACACCCAGCTCTTACCTGCGTGAAAATGAATGGTTGAATAAGTGTTGCAAGTACATTTAGCAACAGCTACTTACTGTATACTACTATAAAGCCTCTAAACGGCATATATAATTATGTAGAAATACAATCACGTGATTTTGTAATGCTGGATAAAGTCACGTTTAATTTAGCAAGCAAAATAGCCGACCAGTCAGTGGTTGATGCTGCATTGGAACAACTTGCATAGAAAAAGAAATGCTATGAAACAGTAGGAAGAATTGGAAATGCGGCACATGATTATAAAAAATCAGCAGGAGGAGATACATATAAAACTCAAAATATCATGGAATTGTATCATGGAACGCTAGCAGAGGAGGCAGAAAAAAATATATGAGGTTTTTGATATTTCCATTTCTGTCCTAGGGGGCTTATGTATAATTGAGTGGCCTCATCTTAGAATTTATAGGTTTGTTTCATATCAAAATATCTCACTATGTAAATGAATACTACCATCTTCTCACTTCTTCATTTAATCAGCTAATAGTCAGTTAATAGGCTAATCTATATCTCTCTTAACTCCATGTTTAAAGTGAAATGCTTAAAATAATGTGAAGCAGCAAGAACATTTTTCAGGCTCAGGTATGTGTCAGTATGACTTAGCACATTGTATAGTTAAATGGTTGGTGATGATATTAGAAATAATTTATATGCCAATAGGATTAAACTACAGGAACACTGCTTCCCATTCCCATTAATCATACTCCTGCTCAATTTCCACCCTGCTCTTGACTATATTATGTGTAAGCCTGTAAAAAGAACCCCCATCGAGTTTGGTGGTAACACCATGATCCTGAAGGTTCTCCATGTTGTTTTGGTGTATTCTTGTATATGCATGGATGACTGTACTCCTTTGTTAACGTGTCCACTAAACACCGGAGTGGGGGCCATAATTTTAAACAACACCCTGGGAGCAGCCTTCGGCACTTAGTTCATTTTGTGCAGTTGACAAGCTCTTAAAGACTTCACTGTTGGCACTCTGGCCTGTGTCAGCGTGTGTTGAAGCTACTAATGGCACCTTGCCACAAACCCTTTCAGAGCTGTCTCACACGGCTGTTCTTAGTTCTACATTAGAAGTAGAATGAGTGCAAAAATCTGAAAAAAAAAATATAATAATAATAATAATAAAGTACTGCTGTCACGCTGACTCATAATCTAAACTAAACATGAGTAGACGCTCATTTCCGAGATCTTAAGAATGTGTATTTCCTTGTTGATATCACTTGTCATCAATGTCTGAAACAGACTTGGTATCATGGCATTGTCTATGTTGCTGTGCAGATGGAGCGTAATTGTAGGAACAGGACAATATTTAAGCTAAGAATTAGGTGGTTCTATAAGGAATTTTAGTTGAAAGTTAATTAAATGCATATATTTCAGCACCTGATACATTACACTTTGTGATATTATTATTATTATTATTATTATTATTATTATTATTATTATTATTATGATCTAAAAGGGTTTTTGTTAGTGATATTTCGTTCATTCATTTTCTACCGCTTATCCGAACTTCTCTGGTCACGGGGAGCCTGTGCCTATCTCAGGCGTCATCGAGCATCAAGGCAGAATACACCCTGGACGGAGTGCCAACCCATCGCAGGGCACACACACACTCTCATTCACTCTCTAAGCCACCGTGCCCCCTATTATTATTATTATTATTATTATTATTATTAGTAGTAGTAGTAGTAGTAGTAGTAGTATTTGGCTGAAATATAATTTATATGCAACATAGCAGACCAATAATAACCAACCATTTATACTCTTAAAAATATCAAACATACTTAAAACCTTAATTGTTAATCTATTGTTAATTTTACTAGTACTATTTTTAATAGTTAATGTTACACATTTGCACACAGTCACTTCTGACCATGCACTTGCATTTTAATCTGCAAATCTTTTATTTTGTACATTACTACATTTTACACCTACCTACCTATTTAACACCCCATAGCTCTATGATGCTTAAATGTGTACTGTTTATTTATTTGTATTGTTTACTGTTGTTGGTTGTTACTTGTTGTGTATACCTATGCATCTTTGTCTGCAGTAACGGCATTTCGTTCTTTTGTATACTGTGTATGCGGAAGAATGACAATAAGCCTTGAGTCGGGTTGAGTTAATTATCGTAGTGTGCTGTCTTGCACTTTTTGCACACACTTGCAGACATGCACTTTATGCAGCACTGTGTAGGTCTATGGAGTGAACTGTTGTATCATTTTACTGCATACGGTTCCAGTTGTATATGAAAATGGCAATAAAAACTTTTTTGACTCCACTTGGGTTGACCAGATGTTACATATGCATCATGATATTAATAAAAAAGTGTAGAAAGTGTAAAAACAAGTACAGTGTAGGTGCAGAGTCTTTACTGCTTTTATAAAATATAAACATTTTGGCACATTAGAAATTCTTCAGCACAGCAGAAGACTAAAATGTTTTACCTAAAAGCAGACAACCTTGCAATTTGCAGTTTTCAGTGTAATTGGGACTGAAGGCCAGTGAGCAGACATGCAATACCTCATGGTCAATTTTTTTGGACTTGTTGACATTGGATTTTAAACACTGAAATAAGGCCTTGGAGAAAATAAACAGAAAAATAAAATTTGAAGGGGCTATGATTATCATTTATTAGGTATGTTTTATAATCAACTTCAAAAAGAAACAGCCAGATACAACCTGGCAAAACTAGACCACATTTCATCAAAATATTTCTTAATTGGATTTTGTTAAAAGTAATTTTAAAGTGTAACCAAGTTGAGCTGTGAAAGCACAGAACATGAAAGGTTTGAGATCTTCCTGTCAAATGGCCCCACCCACATAGAATCATACAAAACTTAGGTCATAAAGGTTAAATATGAAACTACATGTTAGTTTCTTTAGTGTTTATTTGTGTTATGAAAGATGGATGTATTTTGAAAGCTCCATTTGCTGTCTTCCAGTGCCATGGAAACCAAATTAACTCAACAAGACATGGAAAACTATTTCACATTTGACTCAGATTCAGGTGTACAATTTAATCTCTAAGTTGCATGACAGCACCTGAAATCTCGCTCTGGCAGAAACCTAAGCTGTCTGATCCTCAGGGTTTGGCACTTTCCGACAGATGAAAGCATGAAAAGCTTTCTCCAGATCCGCCCGAGGAGCAGGCAGCCTGAAAACTAGCAGCAGGTAGTAATAAAGCCATCCAATGCCATTGAATTGTTTGCCAAATTAGGATATATTATCACTTAAAATTCCCCCCACAGACTTTATTCAATTATTTCAATTGGCCATTTTACCCAGACTATGGAAACACCATTTGTCCTTCTTTAAGATAAAGGGCATTTAATTACTTCCATTAATTAAGCTCGTCCTTAAGGATTTTCCACCCACATTGTTAACGTTGCTGATGGAATGTTTCTTTTTTCGTTCAAGTTTTGACTGTTTCCATATACTTAGAGTAAGTGGTTGCCTTTGTTACTTTTTAATGAAGGTACAGATCTCAGGTGAGGTTTTAACCATACTGAGTATTTTATATCGTTAAATGTACTAAATTCTATAACCCCAGGATTCCTTGGACTCGACTCCGATGAAGATTGAAAAAATACCAAGCAAAGTTTCCAGTTGGGATGAACATGTGACAGGAATAGTCACAGATTCCTCTTCTTCACTGACAGGAGTGGAGCCCAACGTGTTTTCTTTAGCTCTTTGATATCTCAAGGTGTTGTTTGCTTTATGGACATGCTTTTCAACTCACAATGGTTGCAAGGAGTGGCTTTTTAATGTAATTCTCCTCTGAACTCTCTCATGAACAAGATGTTTTAACAGCCGAACTGCTGCTCACTTAATGATATTTTTGTTTTTCCACAGCATTCTTTGTAAAGCTCTAGGGCCTGTTTTACATAAAAATCCTAAGCTCATCTGGCACTAATAACTATGGCATGGTCACCATCACAGAGATCACATTTTCCCCCATTTTTATATGAACATGTACTGAAGCTTGTGGTAGCCTGGTGGTTAAGGTGCCGGACTACCAATCAGAAGGTTGTGAGTTCAATTCTCACCTCCACCAGGCTGCCACTGCTGGGCCCCTGAGCAAGGCCCTTAATCCTCAGTTGCTCAGTTGTATAAAAATGAGACGAAAAAATGTAAGTCGTGTCTGCTAAATGATGTAAATGTAAAGCTCGAGCATGAATGTGCATGAAAGCACAAGTGTTACTAATAAATTGGATTATTGAGCTGGATTATTGAACGATGGTGACAATGACTTTTTAAGATCTGTCTGTGTTTGTATCAGATAACATCACAGCACTAATGTATAACCCTCATTCCACAGAACAATACAGAAGATCAAGTCGCTCCCTGCAGATGGCCACACAACACCAGCATTCTCTCGACAGCTTCATCACAAGCCCTTTCATTCACTGGAGGGGTGCATACAACCTGCCAATCTAAACAGCTCTGTCACAAGTTTGCTATACAAATATTTATGCCCTTCCCTTCTTCATTCATCCTATAGGTGCAGATTTTATGCAAACTGCATATTTATAGTGTGATTGCACAAAAGCACAAAACATTTCATTTTAAGTTCAACATACAATGAATGCAAAAGCTAAATATTGAAAGTGGAGCCAAAATGTCAGTCCAGCTAGGCCTATCTAAAGCCTGGCATGGTGGGGAGCCAACTGGCTCCTTAAAAAGAGGAAATTTTTGTCATTATTGCCTGAGTGACGTGAAAAGAATATGTGAATCAGTGCCTGACAGTGCCTGAATAGGGATGGGATCTTGCCATTGTGCACAGGCTCCCCTCAGCAGCAGAAAGAGCAGCGGAAGGCTGTGGAAATAGAGCCACGTTCATGCTTAAATGATTGTTTGACTTTCCCATGGTCCCCAAGCTCCCCTCGGTCTAATGAAGAGAGACAGTGCGACAGGCAGGAGAGAGGCTGGGACTCCCAGACCCTGCACTGCAGACGCTCACCTAAATTTAGCTTCCTCATCCAGCTGTCTCTACAGGTGGAACAGGCTCCTGAGCAGCTCCTCGCTTCACGTCACACTACTTCAAAACATGAGCCTTCCTCAACATGCCAGAAACACAGACGACGGGCTGGCAGACTCACTGCTCTCACATTTTTATTTCTATTCGCAAAAAAAAGGCATCAAATGAAAAAAAAAGGTAATAAAAAACAGATTCTGCTCTTATTAGCAGCTTGCTGTGGTGCATTATATGTTTTATCATGCTGTCTGTGTTAATCCATGAATGCAGGCATAATTACTCAGAGACATTTTACAAATAAATGAACACGTGTGATTAATGTGACTGTGTCTCCATCTGCCTGTAGCACAACAGAACTACTTTCTCAGTTAGGCTCTTTCTTTTCTTTTTTCTTTTGCTCTGCATACTGAAAACATTTGAGCTTGAGATCAAAATATGAGTGAAACTATAGATTGAATTCCCAGACAGGGGCTTTGCTACACTTTTTTAATGCAATTCAGTTTATTTGTATATCGCTTTTAACAATGGATATTGTCTCAGCTTTAAGCAACAAAATTATAGAATAGAATTTTTAAAGGCGTCATCGGGCATCGAGGCAGGATACACCCTGGACAGAGTGCCAACCCATCCCAGGGCGCGTACACACACACACTCTCATTCACTCACACAATCAATCACACACAATCACACACACACACAATTTTCCAGAGATGCCAATCAACCTACCATGCATGTCTTTGGACCGGGGGAGGAAACTGGAGTACCCGAAGGCAACCCCCGAGGCACGGGGAGAACAAGCCACAGTGCCCCCCAGGAAATAATGTAAATACAGTAAATAATGTCCTTTATAACAGTTTGTATTCAAGTGGAATAGTGCACCAAGAGCTTCTGAGGAACCAATAGGTAAGCGTTATTTTATTATAGACCTCAAATGTTCACAGATGAAGACCAGAGCACAAAACTAACCAACAGCATGATAGTCTCCAAGTGATTCTATCCATGCAGATATAGCTTGAGAGAGAGAGAGAGAGAGAGAGAGAGAGAGAGAGAGATATTAAGTATGCTTGTAATCAATTGATGGTTAAAGACAACGTACATTATGTGTACAGTGCAGGCAGGGACTCTGGCAAGTCTATCTATGACAGCATAACTAAAAGGGAGAGCCAGAAGGTAGCACAGACATGAGGGCTTCCTGGAGCGTAAAGCGTCCCACCATTCCACAGTTAGCAAACCTGAGTGACTTTGAGGGTGGTAAGGCAACAGCATCCAGACATCCCCGTTCACCAAACACTATATGCCCATGAACCCCCCAGGTCTGCTTCTTTACCTAAGAAAAGCTATTCATAGAAAGCTAGACTAAACAAATGTGTTTTCAGCCTTGACCTAAACACTGAGTCTGTGTTTGAGTCCCGAACACTAATTAGAAAACTGCGGGGCTCTGTAAGGAAAAGCTCTGACCCTGCTGTGGTCTTTACTAAATTCAAATTCAAATTTATTTGACTAGAGCTTTTAACAATTGACATTGTTTCAAAGCAGATTTACAGAACATAAACATAGAACTAAAACGTTAATATAAAGATTAATATACAAAAATTCAAGATTTTATTAGACATATAATAAATAAATATATTAGATCTATTTAAATGTGTTTGTTTTTATCCCTAATGAGCAAGCCTGAGGTGACTGAGGCGACTGCCTGAGGTGTACTTGAGGTACAGTACTACCAAATAGCCAGCACCTTTTAATCAAAGTAGGCGTGAAGGCTCATAAAAAACAACAAAGATCGCTCAGGTACTGTAGTGCAAGAAGATTTTGGGCTTTATAGGTTAGTAATAGTATTTTGTGAGCAATGTGAAATTTGACTGAGAGCCAATGCATTGTGGATAAGATAGAAGTGATGTGTTCATCTTCTGGTTCTAGTTAAGACTCTAGCTGCTGTGTTCCAGACTATCTAAGGCTTAATTACGCTCCTATTGGAACATCCAGACAGTAAAGCATTACAATAATCCAACCCAGAGGTAATGAATGCATGAACTAGTGTTTCTGCATCATGTAGGGACATCATATTACTTATCTTAGCAATATTTCTGAGATGAAAGAAGGCTACCCTTGTGATATTATCCACATGAGAGACCAGAGTCAAGAATTACACAAAGGTCTTTTACTGCTGTACTGTTAGAGTTACTCTGTAGTCAGAAAGCTTACTTCTGGCTGCATGTCATGCTAGTACAAGCACTTGTCTTGTCAGATTTAACCAGGAGCAATTTTTTGATTTATTTTTTTTTAAATAAGCTGGCTCTCATCTGACTTAGTTAAAAAAACATAGCTGTACCCGACCAAGGAGTAGTATACTGTATATACGTAGAAAAGCAATGGGCCTAAACCAGAACCTTGTGGAACACCGAAGATAACCTTAGTATGTTTAGAGAAGTCACCATTTGGAGCTGATAATGATCAGTCAAGTAAGACTTGAGCTGGAGAGGGCTGTCACTTTAACACCAACAACATTTTCACAGAGGAAGTCAGAATATAGTCCCAGAGGTCTGTAAATATGAATTAGTGGAATTGTAGAGTGTGCTCAGTAGGCATATTTTTTCTGGATACATATGTAAAGTTAGTATAAAGAACTGCAAATATGCTGAATTTATATCCATTTTTTAATGTGATGCCAATCTTATCATTATGAATATCTGTGAGATCTCTTTCCTGGAATGTAAAGCATCGCTGATGTATATAAATATAAACGAGTAGACAAGCTTCATTTAATGTGACAAACTTATATGGTTTAATCCATGTTCCGGTTAAGCATAAAACACTAAACTTCTGATCAGTAATCATTTCATTTGAAATGTTAATTCATAACAAAATGACAATAACAATGTTGTTAATTTTTAACAACAAAATTGGATTTGTAATGGCATTAATGATATTCTTGCTAGAATAATACACACACTACAAAACAAAATACTATGGAAATACAAAACCTCACCATCATTGATGTTTCCTCCTACTGTATATTACAGGGATGGAAAATTCCATACTATACTAGGAAACTCATTGCAGAACCCACAGTACTTGTGTACATGGTTCTTTGTGACGGTACTTCTGTCAGCGGTACTTGACTGAAGTAACAATCCCACTAATAATATGTTTCTTTATATACTGCCGATAATAAAGGTGACGTTTGACATATTTCTCTTTGTTCATTCGCATTAATGCCCATAACTTACTTTCTTCAATTTGTTTCTGTGTGTCATTTGTAGGTAAATTCCTTATTTGTCATTCCTTCAAATGACCTATTTACTATTTCTTGAGTAACTGTCTCAATCTGTAGATTTACTTTTGTTAAAATGGATTATTACTACAGTAGCATTCCTAACATTTTACGTTTTTATACTCTTTCCTCACCTACATAGAAATATTTCATCATAACAAAGGGATTTGTTTTGACTTGTGCTGACAGGGCACAAGTGGATATCGAAATATATTTGATTTACTACCTTTACTTTGTGCCTGCATGAGCACTGACCATGTGACCGGCGCATTTTTATAACAGTAAGAAAGCACTGGCACATCTGTTGCATTCAGATGAACCTGGCACGAGAACACTTTGGCAAGGACATCTAGAAAGCCTGAAATCAGTAAATGAGCTCCAGTGACACATAATTGCAGCCGAAATGGAGCTCGTTTAAAAATCACAAAGGATTCATGGATGTTTTATACAGCAAATATTAAAAGAAGTATAAATGCCAAAACCATACTTGGCATTAGTGTCATTGTAGATCAATACTCAATATTCAGGCAGATTACTACAAGCAGAAACACTTTGTAAAGTCACACAATACTAATGAATCTAATGATAATGCAATTTTAGCATTTTGAACATTAAATATCATTGTACTGAAGGAATTGTGGGAAGGAATTGCAATGCTGGCTGAGATACGACAGCAGGCTTAAATTTCATACTGTAAATTCATGAATAAGTAAAATGTATGCATTTGTAAAGAATGATTATTACCAGAGACTGGAAAAAAATGTCATTAATATTTCAATGATGTGAATGATGAGTTTGACCATAACATCAATATACGGTGGTTGAGAAGTGCAGAACAAAGTAAAAAATCCAATAACACAACGACTAATGACAGATATGCAGTCTTATATGGTAAACAAAAATAAATATTTAAATAAGCTTTTGGATAAAAGAAAGTTTCTGGAACAAGTTTCCAGGAAATTTAGTTTGTAGTTTCAAAAATAATACATATTTAATATTATGAGAGCATGAAAAAGAACATGGACATGGGGATGTTACAGAAAGATTAAGTTAGGTGAATATTCATTGTCAGTTTTTCACCATTAAGAAAACACTGCGTTTTAAATTTCCCCACACCATTTCAGGGACAGGGTGGAGTTTATTAAGTAAAATAAACAATTTTCATATTTTGTGTGTCAGTGAGCACATGTGTGCATGGTGAGCTGAGATAGAATCCCATCCCATTCCATCCAGGATGTATTCCTGTCTCATGCCCGATATTCCAAGATTTTGGTTGGATTTATTACAACTTTTCTTAGTGGCAATACATAGATGGTGATGTGGCCATAATAAAAGTTTTCATTAGTATCATCGTTTCTTTACCTGCAATAATCATCTGAAATTTTTCAATATAAAATAAACGTCACTGGTGATGAGAACCATTTTCTCACTGACATTTTTTGTAGAGCATTGTCACTTTTAACTAGCTTGATGTGCACTTTTTCCTTTTTGGAAGTAAAAGAGAAAATATAGCAAAAATGCACAGTTTGGTCTTCCATCTTCAACTTATTGTGAAATCCGCATTTTATGTGCACCGTAAAGCACATTGTATCAAACTTGTTATTGTGAATAGTGTAGTCAGTGTCTGAGGCAGATTGTTTTTTTTTCTGTCTTACAAAAACTTCACTGCTTCATGTTTGGATGATATGTACACACCAAATGGCTTGAAAGGCAAAGAGAAATGTATGGTGATACTAGATGGGCTTGCAGGTACGTAGCATGTCACGTAGCATGTCACAACCTGTTAGCCAGACCTGCAGTAATCCATATCCTTCAGGTGATTGGACTTGAAAGTAATGAGGATAGGGCAGGTGATGCACATGGTTTACTAGGCCAAATTGACTTAAATTTCATTGGGCTTCTGGTTACTTTTAATACAGTACATTCTGCAGTCCCCCTCACTGGATCTAGCAGCAGCTGTGAGTCTTGTTGATGCGTTACTTTACACTTTGCAGCATTATAGGACTGATGCTTTTTTTTTTTTTTGAGGTTGTATGGGCAGAGATTGAGAAAATTGCTGTGAATTGTGATGTCACTACGGAAAAGGCTGAGAAAAGGCAGTCAATGAGGAATAGGAGGCTAGATGCATACTTAGTCCCTACACCATCTGGTGAGCGTAGAATAGATCATAATGATAAGGAAGCTTTCAGAAACAAGTGTTTTATCCAGTACTCGTCTCCATGATGGGTGAACTCCAAAGATGTTTCTTTAAACCAAATTGTAAAATAATGAAAGGAATCTCAGCCCTTCATCCACAAAGCAGCACATTTTTAAATAAAGAAGATCTTTTTACTTTGGCTGAGATTTTTTATTCAAAAGTCGATGAATACATGATACATCTATTCAAGATATTGCTTAAGAGGAAAGAAAATAAATGGAATGAAGAGTTTGACGACCATACTTGATTTTGCAAAATTTGTAGAACCCTTTAAGGATGTATTCTATGAGCTTTTACAGTATGCTTGGCAAGATTGCTGTTGCTTTTCAGGTCTTAACTTAATTAAAACCATCTGAGAACAACAATGAGGGATGACCACTTGATTTACCTTGGAGTACTGAGCATTGAATCCAGGAGGGCAAAGATACTAGATATGAATGAATTTCTATAATATAAACGTTCCAGTGTCAGGGGAAAAAAAAAAAAAAAAAAAAAAAGAGAATTGTTCTTTAAGATATTACTTACCTGTTACTCCAGCGATTTACTGCTGTGCATTATACTGTAAAACCTTACCTGTGGCCAGCAGCTCCGGGCTCTGATGAAGCGCTGCGACAAGCTCCACAAGGATATGGAGAGCGAGAGACTCATTCAAGTGAAGCTTGAGCAAGAGGTGAACTTCTGACATCAGACACACACACTATTTTACAAATAAAAACATGCTGTTTACACAATTGTATAGTATAGGCAGTGTGTTTGGCTACACATTTTATGATAACACTGCTTTTAAAGAGCCTTAAAATTATATACTTTCTGATAAGGTTGTTTGTGTTTAAACAGTTCCAGTGTATTCAGAAGGAACTGGAAGATAGTAAGCTGAAGTTTTAGGCTCACCAATTTGAAGAGGTCAATAGAAATAAACTGGAACATGCAAGTAGTATGAATAGTTTGTTGTGTATTCACACTGAAAATTCCACCGGAGGTGTCAGTGTCTGATGCTGTGACTGGACAAGACATCTTACAGATGTCTTATAAATGATCAAGCCCTCTCAGTAAATCAAGAGAAGAAGCTAGACTAGGGGAAAACCACAGCTTAGTAATGCAATTGTACAAAAGGGCAATGGCAATACAGGACGAGAAATCATGAGCACACAAAACAGCCATTATGGATAACAACCGACGACTAACATAGCAAACACTCAGGGTCAAATACACATGGGGGAAACCAATGACAAAAGAAAAATCCAGAACACATGACAAATAACCAATCAAAACATGACCTTGTTAAAACTCTATAGTTTCCCCAAACTGTACATCACACCACAGCAATCTTTCTTGTGAAATAATATGGAGCTGGTAGATCTCTACTGTAGATGTTTCAGGACTCTGAATCAGCCTCATCTCAGTGGAGGACCAAAATCTTCATGGCTGTCATGCCCGTGAAACAGGTTAGATCCAAATGCTGGTTTATTAGGAGACATCCAAAACAGGCAAGGTTCAAGCATCAGGTAAACAACAACATCAAAGAAAATCCAAAAACAGTAGTCAATAATCAAGGCATAGGTCAGGGCAGGTAGCAAACATTCATAAACACAAAAAACAAGCAAAGTCAAAAACAAGGCAATAGCCGGAACCGATAATACACTCAGAATGTAGACCAGCTAACAGTACTTCCGCCATCAGAGAGTTCTGAGTGAGCTTAAATAGACCAGGTGATTACAAACAAGAAACAGGTGTGCTGAGTTGGTGGTGCAATGAATTGTGGGAAATAGAGTCCTGATAAAGTGCAGCAAATCCTCTGCAGGCCAGCAGAGGGAGCCCTCATGGCTCTCATAACAATGGCACAGAACACAATCAGAGCTGGTACAATTTATGGATGCCTCGGGATGGGTAGAAAGAGAGAAGTGGAGAGGGATTAACGTATCTGCTGATCATAATATTAGCAAGCACTAGATGTAAATAAGCAAGTGCTAGATTCACAAGAATATTTCACCTCTGCATCTAGGCTAATTAAAGGCATAATGTAAGTTTAATGCTAAGAGTATTAATGAAAAAACACCACCTAAATACTACTACTACTACTACTACTACTACTACTATTAATAATAATAATAATAATAATAATAATAATAATAATAATAATAATAATAATAATAATAACAAGAGAGACACACAAGGTATGTGTGTTTATTTCTTTTTTAATTTATTTATAGTGTTTGTGTTATAAATGAACATACATGTATAATCAACGTTATTTATGTTACAATTCAGCGAGTTTATTAAAAATAAAATCAGATTTAAATATGTTTGTGTTTTTCTGCATTCATCACAAAACATGGCTAATTTTTGAGATTTGGCGCCATCTGTAGGCTACATCCAAAACCGCATACTATGCTACTAAGTAGAGGGCAAAATACTGCCATACGTGGGGCTGTTCTGTAAACTTTTTAGTGCGTGTGTATGAAGGGCAAATTTAACAACTTTCAGAAGGCTTCCTCCGGTAAGTGCAGATAATTTACCGTGCTGTTTTTTTGTTGTTGTTGTTGTGAAATGAAGCTTTGCACCTCAACTGTATCGTGAAATGGTTTGTCACTTGAAGCTTATTAATTCCTTTTACACCAGTGACATCATGTGGCCAAAAGGATGAGTAGCTGCCTTTTTGACCCAGCAGACCAAGTTGTTATTTATTTGTTTGTTTGTTTGTTTGTTTGTTTGTTTGTTTGTTTGTTTGTTTGTTTAATGTAACGCATCAACCACTTTGTACTGTGAAAACCATAAAGGCAATAAAAACCTCGTTTCATGCGTCATATATATATATATATATATATATATATATATATATATATATATATATATATATATATATATATATATATATATATATATAGTGTTGATGTGTATTCACAGTGTATGAATAACTCTATTCATAAAACTATGAATTAATTCATAAAAGAATTTGTAAATGGGACTGACTGTACTTAATCACTATTGAAGCTATCACTAACAAACAATCATAACTGCCCCCAGCAGGTAGTTATGATTGTTTGTTAGTGATAGTTTCAATAGTGATTCAATAGTTTCAATAGTGATTAAGTACAGTCAGTCAGATTTACAAATTGAGTACAAGTTGATTGTGGGATTGGGGTTCAAGCCCCAGCACTGCCAATCTGCCACTGTTGGGCCCTTGAGCAAGGCCCTTAACCTTCACTGCTCCATGGGCGCTGTATCATGGCTGGACCAGCACTCTCACCCCAACCCAAAAAGCTGGATTATGTGGAGAAAGCATTTCACTGTGCTGTAATGTATATGACAAAAATAAAAGCTGCTGCTTTGCCTAACTGAGCTGCTAGAGTTCACAACACATATTGTGGTTCTTCTTCTTCTTCTTCTTCTTCTTCTTCTTCTTCTTCTTCTTCTTCTTCTTCTTCTTCTTCTTCTTCTATATCTTTCCCGAGAGTAGATGGCTCTAAATAAAGCATATGATCAAGCTATCCCAAAAAATACAATAAAGAATAAATGGGCATTATATGCTGTATGTCCACTCTCAGTTGAATTAAAATGTATAAAATAAAGGGTTAAGATAACATGCATGCATACGGGCACATTTGGAGAGGTATTGTTTTGACTTCTTATCCCCTGAAATAATTTCATTCCATGGCCTTTCTACTCTTTGTATTTGATATGCTTATCATGTTTGCTGGATTTGACCTCAGCATGCCAGTTCAGGGTATTATGACTATACAGCGGTGGATAAATCAGTAGGACAAGAATATTACGTGTCTGGGCTATTAATTTTTATTCACAGTTGCTTGCACACATGTAGGCTCAGTAGGATCATAGTCACCAGCAGTTCGACACAGAAAGAAAATCTCTGCCGTACTTCAATTTTATGTATATTTAAAAGAAATGCACAGCAATACGTTGTAACTATAGCACTACTTGTGCTCAATCCCACCATTTTCTACACCACATTCTGGCTTTTACTAGGTGCACAAATAAGATATATCCTTTTTCTGAATAAGGAATTTACAAGTAGGTGAAAACACTAACAAACCTAAATAAAGTGCAGCATAATGGTTATGTAACTTCCCTGCATCTACAACACATGGCCAACTCGCGGTTAAGCAAAAATAAGGTCACTAGCCAGAGTCGAATAATCTCTTATGTGTGATGTAAAGAGACAAAGCATGAGCTCATACCGTAGCTGGCTGACTTCTAGACTTTTTCTTGAAAATCCAAACAGAATGTGCTATGTAAGAAAGGATGACAAGTGTCACCTACATGGGAGTTTAAATACAATTCTTGTTTAAGTTTGTATTAAAGCACTTAGCTAACTAGCTCACTGTATGCTAGCTGCTACATTTTAACCTAATCAGTTTCTGTGCCTTGGATTGGAGCTTTTACTTATTGTTTCCATTGAATTGAAAGGAGTAATTATTTAAACTGATCCAGTTCAAATTTACAAATTAGTATTATTCATAAGAACAAACGAAGATCTTAAAAAAAAGAAACTGACGAAAAAGGTTTTCAGATATCACAAATGTGTCATTGGTGTTGCTAGCAATTACATCTATACAGTAGTAAGAAGTAACGTTTTGCAGGTCATTGTGGTTTTCGCTCATTCCTCTTGCAAATAATTTTCAATCCTCCAAGGTTACAAGGGTCTTGTTTTCTGGACTCACAATTTAAAAATTCTCCCTAAATTTTTATTAGGGATTCAATTCAGGAGACACACCAAGCCCTTCTCATATTACAGTATTCTGCTTGTATGATTGATGTCACTGGCTTTTTAAAATATTAATTTTCTTCCCAGATCCAGTTTCTGATGATGATTCAATTGTCCACTAATATGCCAGTACATCCACGTTTCTTTCGACGATGTGTAATGCCCCAGTCCTGTTTGCATAGAAGCAGACCTTATGATGCTCCCACCTCCATATTTGTGGGTGTGTTGTTTTGTAAATATATCTGCAACCCTTATTTCTCCAAATACAAAGTTGAATTAATGCCAGAGTTTTCTCTTTTTTATTCATCTGACTAAAGTACACCGTTCCAAAAGAGCTTCTTTGCAGAGGAGTTTTGTGGGGAGCGTAAAAAAAGAGATGATTGCAGTGCAGTTCATGACTTGTTCCTGCTGCTTTCAGGTCATCTTGCAACTCTTTTCATGTGTCCTCTGGATTCTCTCTTCCTTTCCTTAGAATTATTCTGAGAACATGTTGTGAAAGCTTCAAACATTTATGAATGATTAGTTGATGTAGTTGCATTAACTTTCCAGCTGCGTACTATTAAACCGACAGGCGTGTTTATGGCTCAGTATCTTTTTTCGTTCGACTGTTTAATAATGTTTTCCATCAAAAGGACACTCCGTCTTTTTCACCTTGTTGCTACTTATTCCATGGAATCGTTCCCTCTAATGCCAAATGCCTTTTTAATAGCACCAGGTGCACTAAAACATTTTTCTATAGCTCTTCTATTTAAAAAAAAACAAAAAAAAAACAAGATATTTGTTAAAGCTTTCATTTCAATGTCAAAAACATTATGCATGTACAATTTCTGTAGATATATGAAATAGGGGTTTAATAAATAAGCTAGATCTGTGTAAATGATTTGTCCACTCCTACCATAAATATCCTGTTCATGGCTGTTTGTTGTTCACAATATTAACCAATAATAAATAAAAACACTTAAACCTGCCTGTGGTTTATTACCACACGAACTGACCAAAGTTCTGGTGTTAAAATGTTCACTCTACAGAAAATGAACAAGATGAACAAGACAAATATTGCAGTATGCAAAAGCTACTGCAGCACACAGCATACAGTAGATTGTCTATCTGTGTTAACAGACACAATCTCTTTTTGCAGTAGGAATGAATCACAAGGATCAACACTGCAGGCTCGCAGAAACAGCAGACAATCTGGCCTGAAATCCTCGGAAAGTGCACAATACAAGCTTGCTTTACAGCAAACACCTACCGTTGCCTTTATCAGATACCTTCACATTTAGCTATTTGCCCCAGGATGAAGAGAGACAACAGGAGGCGTTAACAGCATCAGAAAAAAATTCTGCCAAACATGCACTATCCATCTATCCATTTTCTAATAAAACACTCCAGTTACTCTTCTATTTATCGCTGAAATGTTGCACAATGGGAGCACACATTATTTTGTCTCTGCATATATTTTTGTCTTTGATATAGTATTCAGTTAAATTTCTGCATTGCACTCAAAATTCACGACCGAAGAACTCTGGAAAACTTTTTGTTCCGACATTCAGCAATAATGCAATGCCGATGTAAGAAATGTACAGCATTGAGAGTGATTAAAACCAAGAGCCAATTGGCGTATGGTTGTATTGATTCCTGCAAGCAAGATTAATATAAAATCAAATGACCATTATGCATGATTTGACTTAATGACTATTGACATTTTCAGTATGAGACCAGTCATATTTTTTTTTAATGCACAGCATGGTTTAGAATAGATGTCTTTTTCTTGTTGTCACCCACGAAGACCTGAAACTAAATATGCCTTAAGATTTAAAATCGCATATATAAAATATTATTAAACAGATGTGTGGAATAAAAAATACAGGGCATGCTGTTATAGGAATAGAAATCAATAATGGGGTGATGTGATGCAGGCTGATATGAAGTTATTGATACAACCTCAAACCTGATTTATTTTCCAATAACAGGGCATTGTAAAGCATTTACTGTAATTCCACTAATACCACAGCAATTTGCCAAGAAATGCATTTTTTCATTTCACAAATTAAAGGATGATATGTCAAACTTTCCTTTTTTCAATCTTTGTTGCATTTACCACTTACATTATAGCATCTATGCTATTTTATTTTTTTAAGTTAATAATACACCGAAATGAAGACTGTTAGATCCTCAATAGTTAAGTGAAGCTGCACAGTACAAATTAGGCTTACTGCTCTGACTGAAGCTCTGACAAAGATGCTTAATAAACATTTCCTGATGGAAATCTTTACCATAGCACTGACTACTCACTGACTTTCTTGTGGAGCATTGTTCAATTTCCTCTGAAAAGTTTTTGCTATAGAAACAATAACACAGTGATATAAACCTGGCACCTGGAACTATTGTCTGAGCCACACTGTTACAGAAAATGTATCAATACCTTCAATAAACCAATTCGATCAGAGAATGTTTAATGGGAATAAAATTCAGAAAGCACTGGAAGTGAACGGAATCAATGACGTATACTCTATACTATAATCATGTATATGTTTTTCTCTATTACCTCAATACAAAATGCAAAAAGCTAGAGAGTTTTAGGGTAGTGTGTTTTAAAATCCACTGAGCAAAAAAAAAACTTCAGTGCTTCCATGAAATCTAGCATTTGTTTGCTTAAATTCCTGTCATGTGTCCAGTAAGATCTGAAGGTCTCCATTTGAATTAAAAGTTCCCACTTTGGCAAAAACTTGCATATGCTAGCTTCTTCACAAGTACTGTATAGTGAACTGGTTTGGCGGTGCAGTTATAATTGTGGAAGGGTGTATGAGCTTATTACTATGGTGTGGAGCAGAACATTCACTGGATACAGGAACAGTGGTGCTCTAGAGAATTTTTTTATTTTATTACTTGGTTTACATTTTTCACACATAGAATGAAAAAGACAATGTAGTGTATTAAGACATTGAGCTACTGATGAGATCCTGAGTTCAGATCCCAAGACTGCCAAACTGCCATTGTTGGGTCCTTAAACAAGACCCTTAACACTTCAACTACTCAACGGTTTTAACTGCAAATTGCTTTGAATAAAAAGCAGCAGCTAAATGAATAATATGTAAATGTAGAATGTAAATCTATGCAAATTGTGCTGCTGGTGTTTTTGATACTTATACAAAGGCATCAAAAGCACCAGCAGCAGACAGGCTAATTACGATATCATTTAGGCAACATCAATCTACATAATATGTTCGAGTACGCACAAACAAAAAACAATATATTAATATATTAAAAAGATATTAATATCAGTCCAGTAAAATTATATAAAATGCCTGGTTATCCCCACTAGGACACAATCAATACAATAATCTACTACATAATAGCAAACAAGAAAACAGGAAAATAATAACAGGAAAAAAAAGGTTTTATATGCTTCATTGATTGACTTGATCAGACTTCATGGCCAAGTGGCAATAAATGCTACACACAAAGCTTCAAATAGACTAACTAAATCCATTGTAAATAACCAAACCCCATACACACAGACAGACACACAGACAGACACACACACACACACACACACACACACACACACACACACACACACACACACACACACACACACACACACACACACACACACACACACACTTGCAACCCTATGAATGGGGAAAAAAGTTTATTTATTTGAATAATTTCACTTTTTATGAGAGCCATTGTGGTCGCTAATTAGATTTTAAATTTATTACATTTAAAATCTGTCTTAAATTTATCTGTCATTCAATGCAATGTCAAATAACAAACCCAAAATAATCAGGAGGTGGCTGGGGAAAGTTTTCATCCCAACAATAGAGGGTGCAAAAGCTCCCTTTTTGCTCCATATAAAATTCTTATGAAGGGAATAGACAGGTTTGTTTGCTCAGTAAATCTGTTGCCATAGCAATATGGCTTGACGTGTCGGCAGAGTTCTCGGTTTTCTTCTCTGACAATGAGCTTTTCTGTTTTTCTTTTGACAAACTGCTACTCAGGGGCATTCACCTTTATTTTACCCTACAGCTTGTGCTAAGGGCCAAAATCTGTCATTAGCCAGTGCATGGAGTTGATCACTGGGGATCTCTTAAGTCCTGACTAAGAAGTGCAATGTTCTTGGAGGTAGTCTTTATTACGATGGATTTATAGTCTAATTTACCACCAAAACTTCTGTCGTCCCCAGACTAAGCACAGCCACATACAATTAAAGGACATTTAAAAAATGAAGCGGAGAGCAAGGGACTCCAGCAAACCTCTTTAGAACCTGATCTCCTTGTAGGTGGGAAGCCTTTGGTTGGCATTTCAGTTGGTTGCTAGTGGAACCTGTTTCAAAGCATTCTAATCTCACATGTCCATCCAAGAAGTGGGGTGAATCAAATACATTGCCATATCAGTCAGTCCAGATTCCTGAACAAATATTCAGAAAAAGGATCTTTTGAGTACTGCAAGTCGTTTCCAAGATAAGGGCTTGTAGCCAACAGTGATTATAATTACAGTCTTTTCACCTTTCTCTCATTGGATTGATCCCAGTCTGATTTTTTTGATGGAGCACCTTAGGAATTCAGAGAAATTACAACAAATAAAAAAAAGACATCTTGTAAGACCTACAGTATTGCTTGAAACTGATCTCTTTGGAAGAATTTGTGCTAAAATGTGTGGCCAGGTTCCCCTGGGTAACTGCACTGCTGGAGTACCCTCCACAGTCAGATTGTATACTGATTCCATTTGTTCCTTACTTGCAACCTACCAATTATGGCTTCCATCACTCTGTCCAAATGTTGGGATATGCGATGTAAGAATTTCACTGTAATGTAATGTATATGTGACAAAATAAAGGCTTTGATTCAAAGATCTTTCAGTTCCTCTTAGTGATATAGAGAACAATGCTTTCTGACCAGCCGACTTTCTTCTTGTTTGCTCTCAGAGATGATCAGGCCATGGCTTCCACATTATCATCAGCCATATTTCTTTTAGCAGAACAAGTATGTATTCTCCCCTAGTCTTCAGCATGTATTCTGTGAGACACATCAGGCTTATGAATGATTGTCTATGTATAGAGCGACCCCAAGAATATGTTTGGTAACTGAGCAATACACCATTAGGACACAGATGGGCAGAGGGAAACACATTTATAACACAACTTTATCAGGTCCTCTGGTGGTGATGTTTTGCACTCTGTACCAGTGTGACATGATATAGCCTCAAGGGCATAATGTGAAAACAAAACACATTGACCATAATGGACAGTTGAGCCCCGAAGAGTTTTTTTTTCCTTTTCCACTTATTACAGAAGAAATAAAAAGGGAAGGAAATGTGTGTGAATTTGTTGGTATGCAGGGATGCTGTGAAGTGTAGTATGCTTACGATGATTGTGTACTAGGACAGTGCTTGGGGAGTTGGAGATTCATCAGCAATCTGGAGGGCACAGGGAATAGGTGATAAGGAAAATAAAAGTAACATTATCTCACAATATTTGCTGCTCCCACAGCTTCTCTGACATCTCTTCAGGTGAAAAGACTTTATGTTTCTTCCCTGGTGAGCTTAAAACCAGAGAGGCTTGACGCACTCATTGGCCGCCAGCAATTTGTGATTGGGACAGATGCAACCATGAAAACATTTGAACATGTCATTATTTTGATGTCGCTGTTCATGGTGATAAACTTATGATGCCAATGGCCTGACATAAAAACCAACCTCCAGCAAATGTTAAATGTGCAGAAGTATTCTCATGGCCTCATGATTGCACATATGTAATCATTTCCAAAAGTATTTCAAATGTTATGAATGATTATGATAATAGGTTGGTTTTATTTAATATTTTGGTAGCTTTTCAATTAAAATCTAATTTTTGGCTTTGACTATAAATGTAAAATGTGTATGTCACTTTTACACTATTGTGTGTTATATTGTGCGCTCATTTCCTGATTATGTGTCACAAGACACATAACCTCCACATTCACCTGCGGTCTCATTCCTCCAGTGATCCTTATAGGTCACTAGAGATCTCACAAGAGCCACAGCAATACTCCACAATTGTAATTGGATTCCAAGCAATGCTCAAAGCTGTTTTGATTAAAAATTGAGGAGAGAGAGACAGAGAGAGAGAGAGACAGAGAGAGAGAGAGAGAGAGAGAGAGAGAGAGAGAGAGAGAGAGAAAGGAAATACTAGTTATCTTGTAATGGGAAGATTGTATAGAGGAAACTCTTGAGAATTCCATTCCTGATTCAGACCTTGTGGAAGAGTTGAATACTAAAAAGCTAAAAAAAAAAAAAAAAAAATATTGGCAACCTCACAATAGTTGGTTATATAAAAAAAATGCTACCCTTCTTTCAAGCACAAAGCAGCTTAGAGAAGCCCTCTGCTTATTTTTGATGCTTTTATACCAGTGATGGCAAATAAGAGTTTGTAAATGTAGAAGTGCAAAAATCTCAGAGTCAGTATTTCATAAAATAGTTGTCCTTATTAATGCGCATGTTGGCAGCAGTTCGCAAGCATAACCTACTCATCTGAGTATCAGACACAGTAGAACTAATAATAGAACATAGCCAAACAATGTAAGCTCTTTAGATTTTAGATGAAATTGCAGACAAATTTTTAATATTTCCTAGAAATTGAAAAAATTCTAAGAAGACAAAGCAAAAAAAAAAAAAGAAAATAAATAGTAGTGATACAAATAGCTCAACACATTGGAATTCTAAGCTTAATTTCATATATTGTACATATTCTTTACCTGTCACTAAATATACTTGTGTGTGGTTTAAAATATAGTAAAATATATATTAAACTTGAGTGTTTGATCATGTGTTGAATTTCTTTGTGCTTTTTGCCCCTTTTGGATTTGGTTGCTTTGTTGTATAGACACACACACACACACACACACACACACACTTCCTTTGAGGTCATGACAGCCTTAATGCTTTGTGTCACGGATTCCACAAAATGTTGGAAAAATTCGCTTAAGATTCTGGTCCACATGTACTTGATTGCGTCACTACAGTTTTTTGTATGCGCTGTCATGCTGTGAATCTACCGTTTTACTACATCCCTGGATTCAGATCCGTTGACTTGGAGGGGAAAAATCCGAAGAGATCACCAGCTTTTCTGGCACCAACAATCCTGCCACAGTCAAAATCACTAGATGGTTTGTGTGGTTGATGTGAATATTACCTAAAGCTACTGGCAGGCACCTGCATGATTTTTGCATCCCTGCCACATGACTAGATAACTGTACTGTATTAATATGTATGTGTACAACATTTTAAACTGCTTTAGAAAATATTGATTTCTACATATCCGTGATTGTGTTAAAGCAATACAAACTCCTTGACAGAAACATATTGTAATGAGTCTGTCTGTGTTTGCCTTGTTTCTGTCTGCTGTCTTGCCTTGCTTTTAATTGATTGCTCCACCCACTCATTGGTTACCATGGACACTAATTGAACTCAAGCTTTCCTCCAGGTGTGTTGTCTTTGTCTCTGATTGTTTCTGCTTTGTGATTGGTTCCTGTTTCCTATATCTACTCTGTTTGTTCCATTCCCGGGTGTTAGTCGTTGTGGTACGTATGTTGCATGTTTATGTCTCTGTTCCTGGTCCCTGGTTTGCTTTGTGTTATGCCTTGTGTTGCCTGCCTGCCTGATTTTTGATTAAATACGTTCAAAACTGCATTTGGATCCTCATTCGCCTTTGTCTAACCATGACACATATCTTCTTACATCCACCAGGCCATCCCTCTGCACTGCAGTAACAGATCTATCTGATCAGCACTAAGCCAGTAAATGTAGATGGTTCATCTTCAGTCCTTTAGCGAGGAGACCTATGAGAAACATGACTTAAGGTTAACACATCCATTCAACTGTCTTGGCCATGTTTGTCCCCGTGTATGCTGGAAAGGTTTAAATTCTCTTGATAAATCAAGAAGATTACACAGTAAATCATCAGGCTTCAAAGTCTTAGGCTTAAATCTTAGGCTGTGAAAAGCTGGCATTTATTTGCTTTCCACTGCCTGCTGGATTTCACTTCAGAGCACACATGGCTCTCTGTGCTTAAAGAGAAAACAAATCATTTTTTACATTTTCAGTGTAATTCATTCACTGAGAAGTAAGCCAAGAAATTCATATCACTTCATGTGAAAAATTTCTTTTATCATGAAATTAGCGATAACCATATTAAATATAAAGACACCTTTTCAACTAATAAAACAAACAAAATGGCTGTCTTTTCTGGGCACAGTCATGGTTGTGCTTGAGATCCCAAACATAAAGATGTCATGCCAGTCAGTAAATGTATTTTTTAATCATTTTCTTTGCAAAACTCAATGTACCTCATGTTGCTATTTATTTATTTATTTATTTGGAACCCCATTAGCTTCCACGAGTGGTCGCTAATCTTCCTGGGGTCCATTTTACAATATCAAAACATATTATACACAATCACATTACCCCTTTTTACAATATGTTATCAAAAGAATAAATACACTTCAATTTAAGTCATTACACTTAGTTTTCATTACAGATCATACATTTTTTTATCATCTTTTTAAAATAAGATATATTGCTTATTTGTCTTATACACATTGACAGTTGATTCCAAGCTACTGAGGATCTAAATAGTACAGTTCTCCTCATACAAGTTGACTGTGCAAAAGGAACAACCAGATCACCAGAGCTGACCTGCCGAGTGATATGTAGGTGGCAATACCCACTGTAAACCAATTTATCCACAAAAAATGTGGGGTTGTTTTTATAGATGGTGTTATGCATGTAGCACAGAAGACTTATCTTTAATTTATCCTGTACCTTCAACCATACTAATATAGTGTGCATCTCATTCACACCGGTCCTGTACGAACAGCCAAGAGCAACTCTGGCAGCTCTATTCTGAGCAAGTTGAAGTTTTTTTAAGTGCTCCTGTGTAGCACTGGACCAAATAACTGAGCAGTACTCCAGGTGTGACAAGACCAAAGACTGGACGACTGTTCTCATGACTGAGGGTGGACAAAACGGCACACACTTCCTAGCTAAAGCAATGCCTCTGCCCATCCTAGACACAATATGATTTATATAGTCAAATCAATAGTCAAATTTAGGTTACAAGGTTTATTTAACAAATGTTTAGTACCAAAAACAATACTATTAAAAATAGTAATAATAATAATAATAATAATAATAATAATAATAATAATAATAATTAAAACTGTAGTATTCCCCTTATTACAGCTGTTCTGCTACCTGAAAAGAAGGTCAAATATCTGCCTGAGGTTTTAATTATGTGGTACAATAATAATGTCACTATCTCCATGAACCCAAAATTAAGTAGACATGAAGAAAGTTAGCATAAAATGAAGAAGGTTCTGCTTCATTAAACATCACTGGTTATTGTCTCCTATGGTTAAGAGTAATGATAATAGTTAAAAAGAAATTCAAAAGACAAATCAGCAGACAAATTTTTGGAAGTGGTTGAACATCAGCTACACATAGCAGCCAAAATTGAAATGAGGAGCAGAAGTGTAAGAGCAGAAGGAGAAAGGTCAACTCAGTAACTCTCATTGTCATGGCATAAACAAGTACAGAATAAACTGAAATAAATAGACAGAAGTAAATGGGGTTTCACAAAAAACAGATGAGTTTTATAGGCAGGTAAGTGAGAGTAAGATTATGTCTGGATTGGAATGGATTGTGGTTTCATGGAGGCTCTTGGAATCGAGGAAGACCATGTCGGATATTGTATCAGGTTGTATACCAAATAGTATAAAAATGTTTTTATTTCTTCATGCCAAGACAACTGTAATCGTTTGTTTGTCGACCGGTTTGTAGAAACTGTTGCAAAACTTCACTGCAAGACTCACAGCAAATTTCACAGTTCTCACTCCTGCGTCCAATGGCATTTAAAATCTAGCCTCGTATTTTGGATGGTAGTTTTTGGCATAAAGACATACTTTAAATTTCATCTTGCCTCTAAGGTCCAAGTCATAAAGAGGAAAATAAAATCTTTAAACCACAATTCTCAAAAACAAATGTACAATTTGCTGATTTTGAAGTGTACTAAAAATAGTACACTTTGTCTCATTTGTCTAGCCAGAAATGTGGGACTGCCTCTTAAACTTGGGAACACTCGGGTTCCAGGAAAATCCCTGCTGATTGTTCTGATTTTTTCAGCCACAGGAACATGAAAATTTTTTAAAGATTTCATATAACAATTGAATTATGAAACACAGACCGTTGCAAGATTTTTACACTCTTGTTCGCAAGCATATGCATGAAAATCTCTGTATCTCAACTAACAGCATGACTGAGATTACATATAAAATTACTTCATGCAAAATCAGACCACGATGCGGAGTCCTCTTGGCGATCTCTGATCTAATCCAAACATCCTCGCAGTGCTGATGCATTCCAGCAGCTCATTACTCATAAATGTTAAACTAGAGAGAAATAAACACTGCAATATTTAAACGTGTTATGGCTTGATTGATTGATTGTTTCATTTCCGGAGGACACTATGCATTAGTACTGCATGCTGTGTAGAATAATAAAAACCTAGACAGAGCTTTTGATTTTATTTAGTCAACTAGATGAATAAGCTAGCATAGGTTTTTTACAATGAAAAATCTAAAGATCTATCACAATGTCAGACAAACCAAGAACATGGATGAGCTATCACAAAGTCAAACAAAGAACTAGGAAGAGCTATAACAAAATGTACTATTGTGCCAATGACCCTGAACCTGGTTCCCTGGTTGATCTTTCTTGGACCATTTTTGGTACAGTAGGTACGTGCTAAATTTCTGATGTTTTGGAGATGCACTGACCCTGTCATCTTGCCATGACAATTTGTCCCTTGTCAAATTCTTGCAGATCTTTACACTTACCAATTTTTCACTTCCTGTCATAATATATCCCATCCCTTGACAGGTGCCACAGTAACAAGAAAATCAATGTTATTCACTTCACCTGTCAATGGTTTTAATGTTATGTCTCATCAGTGCGCATATATATATATATATATATATATATATATATATATATATATATATATATATATATATATATATATATATATATATATGTGGAGAAATTTCCTAAAATACAAACTTATGCAATTAGATGATACAGCAATACTTTTCTGTCCTGTAGAATATTAATTTCCCTACTTTTCTTCCGGAGGTACTGCTGATCCATTTACAAATTAGACTGAAATCACTGTCTCTTCCTTTAGCAAATTGAAATACAATAAAGCATAATTGCATTCATTTTCAGGGGGTTTCTACATTCATCCACGCTGAGCTTCTGTCAATAAGACCTCTTCCACCATCAGATTAAATAGCTGACCGTAAATATTAGCAAGTAAGGTTCTTTAACATTCAGCAAAACCTGGTGTGGTAATGAGGCAAATCAGCTTACTAAGGATTCCTCAAGAAGCCTCTAAATGAATCAGTACTGACTGAGGTTAATGGGGTGCTTGCCCTGTCCTTGTACAAAAAACACACTTAAAACATGTAAAACAATTCATCCATATGGCTAATAGTACCACTAAATATGCCACACAGCTCTCGATGGATTGCATTGATGTTCTTCTGTGATCTGGTAGATTTCTAAAATGTATATTTTTGTATAATGTATAAATGTATAATGTATAAATTTATAAAATGTCTTATAAACATGGATGATGTTATTGCTGTGCTTTAAATATCGATATCGTATATGCATTTATTTAAAGACATAAGCATAATCTAGCCTCACCCATGTTTAAAATGTATTTTATTTCTATTTTATTTTGTTTAAAAATACTATTTTTATTGATTAAATATGTTCAAATATGTTAAATAAGTATTTATTAGTTTTTGTATGTTTGTGCCGTTCATTCATTTGTAGAAAACGGTTTATACAAGTTTATAATTCTGCTACTGATAATAAATTATAAAATAATAATTGATTGTAAATCATAATACATTTGCAAAATACTAAAATAATGAAATTATTATTATTATTATTATTATTATTATTATTATTATTATTATTATTATTATTATTATTATTAATGTTTTTTCTAAAGTGCAAAAAAATTGGCATGCAATGATTTACATATAATTCTAAAAAGGAATAATAGAAAAGTCACTGTACAAGCAAAAAAATTTGAATATTTGCTTACAGTTTATAGATGCATCAACATCTCCATTTTAGCTATAGCATTTACAATATTGATCACTTGCTACCGTCATATATAAAACACATAGCTGCTTCGTTTCTGCCTTTTTTAGCTAACAATGATATTGAAAACTATTATGTGAAACTGTAATGTACAGGAGGAGAAAGGATATATGATCTTGGAGGTGGGACAGTGGTCTCATTGTTCAGTAAAAACAAATGGAGGAGCTTCTTGTGATTAAGTAGCAACAGACTTTTAGTTCACAACTTTCTTGCTGTTGCTCGAGGCACATTTAAAACTGCATGTTTTTTTTTGATGCAACAAACAATCAAACAAAATAAATAAAATTCAAAAAACAAAGATTTAATTACATTTAATCTAAAAAAAAGGAGAGGAAATTTAAATGCTCTTTTAATTAATATAAATATTATGATATCAGTAATCAATCATCTACAATTTTTAAGAACATGTTCTGAAAATATCAGGTTAAGTTCTTCAACCTCTTGGGAGCGAAGCAGAGTGGAAATGCAATTTGCTTAAAAGCTTCTGAGTTAACAGTGTCCATGTGTGCTGAGATGGATCATTGTCACTCCCTGAAAATGCTCAAACGTTGTGTGTACAAGTTGTGATGTGTCAGCACAGGGCAGAAAAATCTCAGTTTTAGAACTCCATATGAATATGTAATTGATAGCTGTGGAGTACATACTGTACCAGAGCAATCCATGTGCACCAAAAACTAAAGACTTGCCTGTGTGCAAGAAAAACTCGGAAACATTTACAAAAACGAGACTTAGACATTTTTTAAAGCAAGCTATTTTCACTAGTTTCCCTGAAGGGTTATCATATACATCAAAGCAGACTTCTGAAAAATGTCTTGGCCCTGGTAATTTTGCTCTTTTAAAGTCACATTGACAGTACAAATGGCCAGGCTGTCTTTGGGCTAGGCAGGACACAGCAGTGGAACAAAAGGCCAGCATCAGTCTTTTCAGGCTTCTGCCTTGTGTTTGCTTTCTTCTTCCAGCACCAGAGTTCTGTGCTACAGGCCAATCTCTTTATTCTGCTACTTTGCTGATTGCTCATGCCCTCCTTAAGCACCTCCATTCTCCACGGCCCATATATCAGCCGCTAAACTCCAGCAGTCCACTTTGAAATACACTCAACATTAGTGATTTGAAAAGAAGTGTTCCTATATAAAGATGCAATTTTATTTTTGTTGAGGTTTTTTTACATTTCAAAAAAATAAATTTGTAAATTTGACTTGTTCAAAGTGCTAGAATCGGGTCCTTAAGGAAATAAAGCAGAGATTTTTACTAATTGTTAGACCAGGTTGAGTAACTTGACTGACATCTGGATGTATTAAGATAAGTTTTAAGATAACTCTGTAATTTGAGATTATTCCCTGTAAAATCCAGTAAAATCCGATTAGTGGTGTATTTTAATTAATGCCTTTTAATTTTTCAGTTATATAAGTCATATACACCAGCACATGGTTGAAATTCTGGCTTCCTGACTTCAGAACAAAAAGCAATGCCAAAGCAATGCCAAAGTGCTTTGGATGGAAGTGACAGCAATTAAAATGAAGCAGTGTTGCAAACAGAGCAGCAACTCAGGCATGTCAGCCTGCTGGGATCTGCAGTCACATTAATCAGATACCAAATGCTACCACATTTTCAGACTTCAGACTGAGACGTGGCACCTCTACGGCTCCAGTTTAGATGTCTATTATGAGGGGTGGCACCACATGGGAGAGACATTTTTCAGCCAAAGGTCATTATTGTTATGGCAACCTGAGAATCTTGCTGTTGTTTTCAATTTCAGAGTGTATTAGCTGCTGAGATTTCATTAGGGTAGTGTACTGGAAATAATACAGCTCTCAAACTATGCCGAAGTCACTAATGGCTATGAAAAAAGAGAGAAAAATAGAACTTCCACAGTAAGCAATGCTAAATGAGTGGAATATGAAATGACCTGTAATAACTGTAACAAAAAAAAAAAAACAAAAAAAAAAGTATATATATATATATATAAATAATGTAGTCCCTAACATCATGAGACAACAGATATAATGTATTATATATAATTTAATATTCAAGAATGATAGTATATATATTTCTGCAGTCTATGTTTACACTTTAAACACCACATAAACTACACTCACCAGCAACTTTAATAAACACCTGAACATCTGTACTGTACAGTCAGTCATGTGGTGACAGCTTTATATATAAAATCATGGACAGTTAAAAATCAATTCCAGTTTTCATCTGCTCTTTTTCACTGACCATGTGCCTACTGTATCCTCAGATTCTGGTTCTTGGCTGATGAGATCAGACCCCAAGATGGTATTTTTCTGTACAAAACTGCTGTAAGGAGCTTAGATCACTCTTAGATCACTCTTAGATCACTCTTAGATCACTCTGACTTCTCTAATCAACATGGCTTCTACCTCGGCAGAACTGGTTATTTTTGCTTATTGTTTTGATACCAGAGGAAGTCATTTATTAGATTGCATTTTTAAAATGCTAGGGATCAGTGAAATTTATTGATACTGTTACACTACTAAGTTTTAAACTTGCATATTTTCTGAATACTTAATTGTCTCACAGTTCTTCAACCTCAGCAACATCACTCACTCACTCATTTTCTACCGCGTATCGAACTACATCAGGTCACGGTGAGCCTGTACTCTGTGATCTGTGATCCCAGGCGTCATCGGGCATCAAGGCAGGATACACCCTGGACGGAGTGCCAACCCATCGCAGGGCACACACACACTCTCATTCACTCACGCAATCACACACTACGGACAATTTTCCACAGATGCCAATCAACCTACCACGCATGTCTTTGGACTGGGGGAGGAAACCGGAGTACCCGGAGGAAACCCACGAGGCACGTGGAGAACATGCAAACTTCGCACACACAAGGCGGAGGCAGGAATCGAACCCCGACCCTGGAGGTGTGAGGCGAACGTGCTACCCACTAAGCCATCGTTCCCCGCAACATCACTCCAGTTCATAAATGTATGATTTGAGAATGTCGAAGTTGAGCAACTTAAGAATCCTGACCTCAATCCCATTGAAGATAAACTATGCAGAATGTTGACTGCACGTAAGCCATCTCATTTGCCTAATGCACCTCATGTGACTGAATGATCTATCCATAAAGTCACAAACCATAATCTAGTAGAAATCCTTCCCAGAAGAGTGGAGATTGTAACAGCAAAGGATGACAAAATATGGAATGTGATGTTCAGTAGAGTGGGATGATAAAGTGTCCACAAACTTTTGGCAATATACAGTAATGTGTGTTAATGAATGAATCTGGTTTGGATATCATCTGAGTGTTAATATTTCATGGGTAGGCCAAAAGTACAGAGACAGAGCTGGAATATTTATACTATACATCCTGTATATGATCAATTTAAAATAAGATCCCAAGATAAAGATATTGGAAGAGAATTTGGCTGACAATTCAGAACAATCCTCTAAATTATTATTCAATGGCTTCTCTTAAGAACAAGACATACTTTTTAAAAATGCTTCTTTTGAAGAATGATATTTACACAGGGATTTAAGGCTGCTTCCAGAGAGAGTGGAAGAAATGGTTCCAGACTTTACTGGAAAAATCGATTGGGGCATACAGTCGTATGCAAAAGTATAGGAACCCCTGACAATTTCCATTTTCATTTATAAATATTTGGGTGTTTGGATCAGCAATTTTATTTTGGTCTATCAAATAACTGAAGGACACTAAAGTAATATTTCAGTAGTGAAATGAGGTTTATTGGATTAACAGAAAATGTGCAATATGCATCAAAACAAAATAAGACAGGTGCATAAATTTGGGTACCCTTGCCATTTTGTTGATTTGAATACCTGTAACTACTTAGCACTGATTAATTGGAACACACAATTGGTTTGGTGAGCTCATTAAGCTTAAACTTCATAGACAGGTACATCCAATCATGAGAAAAGGTATTTAAGGTGGCCAATTGCAAGTTGTTTATCTCTTTGACTCTCCTCTGAAGAGTGGCAACATGGAGACCTCAAAACAACTCTCAAATGACCTGAAAACAAAGATTGTTCAACATTATGGTTTAGGGGAAGGCTACAAAAAGTTATCACAGAGATATAAGCTGTCACACATTCTGCACACACGCCACAGAGTCGCTTGAGGTATGCAAACACACATTTGGACAAGCCAGCTTCATTTTGGAATAAGATGCTGTGGAGTGATGAAACAAAGAGTTATTTGGTCATAACAAGGGGCATTATGCATGGCGGCAAAAGAACTCATGGCGGCAAAATGCACCTGTCTAATTTCGTTTTGATGCATATTGTGCATTTTCTGTAAAACTTATTTCACTACAGAAATATTACTGTGTCCTTCAGTTATTTAATAGATCAAAATAAAATTGCTGATCCAAACACACAAATATTTATAAATGAAAATCATGGAAATTGTCAGGGGTTCCTAAACTTTTGCATACGACTGTATGTGTGACAAAAAAATCAATTCATCTGTCAGTCATATCTGTCCATCATGTATCAAAGGTTGATTGTGCAAACAGTTTAAAACTCCTTAAAACTTTCTGCCCTTATGTGTGTGTGTGTGTGTGTGTGTGTGTGTGTGTGTGTGTGTGTGTGTGTGTGTGTGTGTGTGTGTGTGTGTGTGTGTAGCTCCTATACTCCTATAAATACTGCTGATTGACAGCTCTCTGGATATGTAAATAAATCTTGAAGTGTTTTCTTCTCATCATGTGGCTGTAGATTAAGCCTGTTGCAGAGAGTTGTTATTTGTGTTGCACAAATAGATTTTGTCATGCTGTGGTTCAGTACATAAAAATCTCTGTCACTATTTAAGGGTTCAATATGATTTGATTCTCAAATCGAAACAAAAATAATGTGTGTATTAATAATAATATAGTAATTATACAGTATAAATGATTTAAGAAAGGTATAAAATGACATTGCTCATGGCAAATGTTTACGTTCAGAAAGGAAAGGAAATGATCTCAGACCCTCCACTGGTTTCTGTTGCTTCTTCTACTCTCTGGGGAATACAGGCTCTCCTGGGCAGCCTGCCCAAAAGCTTGTTCTGCACAAATATATCCAAGCATTTCAGTATTGGAGCGGTCCTGCTGTCATTTCTCAGTCATACACAATTACATCCATGCATCCTCCGAACAAAACGTCTTCTCTTCTTCTTCAGATCTCATAATGCTCAGTTAACAAATCTGTTCATCACACAGGCACAAAGATCTCTCTGTGATAGCCGATGGATAACACGGAATAAAAACCCCGTAAACAACCACAACCTAAAGGCAGGTCCAGATTTACAGCCTTTCCTTTTTGTTTTACTGAACTTAGTGTATAAAGTGTAGGTACTGCATAATAACAGTGAATAACAGGATGTTTATCTGTTTTTAGTCAAAACACTAAGTTAGCATTATAATTAGAAAATAAATCCAATTCAATCCAATAATCAAATATTAATAAGACTCATTAAAATATAATTAGGACAGTTAAACCTAATTCATATAACATTTGTAGTCATTTCAATTCTTATTGATTTATTTCAGGAAACAAAAATTGTCAAAGAAACATAATTATGAGCCTTATAATTAGCATGTTTTAGCAATTATATTTTAATCAGACTATAACACTTTTTATAGGAATTCTGTAATAAAAAATAGCAGTTTTCTCATTTTTACATTTAACCAATCAAATGCTTTTAATATAACGCAACATTAGTGTAAAAAAGGTTGTATTGTATTTGAGATTGCATTTAACCATTTTTAAAATGTATTCAGTTTCACTGCACATGGCTGATACTGAGACATTTAAGGTTTGCTTTGTCACTCATATATGAAGGCAGTTTCAATTCCAATCAAGGTTAATGGAACTGCAGGCATCAAGAAAATGATTTTGTGCTTCCTAAGGATCGTTTTCAATCCCGTGGCTCACTGTCATGAAGAGGTATTTTGTTAATTGTCTGGGTTTTGTAATTTACATCCTGTTTTAAATTGCAATTAGTTCACATAAGATGACCACTCTTTGTGAGTGTCCATCTAAATGAAATTTCTTGCTTGCACAAGTCTGAAAAGACAAATATCATGTCTAAATGGAGACAGCAGTTACAGTTAATGCTTCATCAGTAATGATTCGTTGTTCACGGCAATAATCAAGGCACCAGTTTATAATGCTTGATTTTATACTGGTACCTCATTGCTACTGTTAAATAGTGCCATAGGATGAGATGAGATGAGATGAAATAAAGCCTTTGTTTTCAACTTGAAACAGAGAATAAACACATACTTCTCTGTCCTTTTTTATTTTTACGTTTTGTTTTCATCAATGTATTTTACTTAGCCATGGCATCGGGAGTGAGTAAGTCTACGAAACATCTTTCATTTGTCTGTGAGCTGCCTTCAGCTAAATAAGTGCATCTGATTGACCGTAACAGAGGATCAGCTAAAGAATCAGTAATGCTTCATTTTTGGAATCAGTAATGCTTCATGTTTAGAATCAGTAATGTCTCATGTTTTTTATACACCCATTCAGTCTTTGCAGTATTTTTTTAAGTGCTTTTACAATCCAATGAAATGCTTGAATGAATGGGCATGGAAGCCTTTATTATCACCACATATACATTAGAGAACAGGGGAATTCTTTTCTTCACATATCTCAACTGAGGAGGTTGGGGGCAGAGCACAGAGGCAGCTATGAGAGCGGGAGGGTTAAAGGCCTTGCTCAAAGGCTCAACAGTGGCAGCTACTGTAGGCAGTGCTGGGAATTGAACCTTGTTCCTCCGATTAAAAACCCAGTGCCTTAACCACTTTAGCCACCACTGCCTGCTATGCTAGACTGTTTACCCATCAGATCAGAAGGCCCTCGAGCAAGGTCTGTAACCATCAACCGCTAAGTTGTATAAATGAGATGAAATGTAGGTCTGGATAAGGGTGTCTGCTAAATGCCATAATCTAAATTTAGGCAATTATTTAAATTTATAATCTAAATTGTTCCAAATAGACATTTTATACCTGATATTCTCACACCAGACCAAAACAAATGATCACACCGATCTATGCAGCTTATCTGGAACACTGAGTACCAAATAGCCAAAACTAGTCCAGATTATAGTTATCAGGACCTAAACAGAGAGTGTGAGTTGGCACAGTATCACTTTAAATCAGAGACAGACTCAAATACAAGCTCCATGTTCACTGTCTCATCAGTGAAAAGGCAAGGCAAAACAAAGACACTGTTGAAACAGCAGTGCATTTTTTTCCACCGCTGGGTGTGATTCTAACACAATACTCATTAATAAAATAACAAAAAGGTCTGCAAATTAATTAACAGAAGATGAGAAATCGAGGATTTTCTTGGAGGAGGAACTCACTGATGCCTTTGCTACAAGATTTGTCACAGAATGTCAGAGCCTAAGGGACAGCGAGAGTCTGTATACTTGATGATTAGGCCATTGTAATATATCTTCATTTCTTCATCTTCAGCCATCTTCATTTACCACTTTCTGTTGGACAGAGAGATAGATCCAGAGCTTAAAACACTGGGAATGAGGTTTGAATACTCAGGGAACTCCAATCCATTACATGGCATCATACACATTTGCATTCATTTACACTTCGGGGAAAATTAACCCAACTAATCCACTTCCCAGCATGTTCTTGATGGAGAAACAGAGAACCCAGAGAAAACCCACGTGGGCTCAGAGAATATGTGAAACCCAGTAACCCAAGCTCAGGGATCCTGGAGCACTTTAAAAAATAAATGAATAAATAATGTAAATACAGAGATATGATTAGTAGATTTTTTTTTTTTTTAATTTAAAGTCACTGTTTCAGTAGTCGGGGGGACACGGTGGCTTAGTGGTTAGCACGTTCGCCTCACACCTCCAGTGTTGGGGGTTTGATTCCCGCCTCCGTGTGTGTGTGTGTGTGGAGTTTGCATGTTCTCCCCGTGCCTCGGGGGTTTCCTCCGGGTACTCCGGTTTCCTCCCCCGGTCCAAAGACATGCATGGTAGTTTGATTGGCATCTCTGGAAAATTGTCCGTAGTATGTGAGTGAATGAGAGTGTGTGCCCTGTGATGGATTGGCATTCCGTCCAGGGTGCATCCTGCCTCGATGCCCAATGACGCCTGGGATAGGCACAGGCTCCCCGTGACCCGAGACGTTCGGATAAGTGGTAGAAAATGAATGAATGAATGTTTCAGTAGTAAATGATATTAATTTCAGCAAAGCATTGAATCAAACAAACTCAAACTCAAAAAAGACACTGTCATTACCGCCTTTTTCCATTATAAAGAGTTAATATATAAAGGTTTACTGATATAAAAACACAGATATGCACATATTTGCACATATTGTACAATATCTCAGCCATTACGCACATACTATGCAATATTTCAGTCATTTGCTGTTTTTTGCACAACTCTATATATTATCCAAAGGACCTGCTGCTAAGAAACTGTGTTACTGCACGAAATATTGTTTGAACATACAGTATTTACACTGGTCGGTCGGCGCTGTTCCTGTTACTGTTTATTGTCTTTTGTGTATTGCATTTTTGTACCTTTTGTATTGTCTTGTAACTTTATGTCTGCACTGTTTTTTGTCCTGCACTGTCTTTTGTCCTGCACTGTCTTGTTTGTCTTGTCCTGCACTGTTTGCACCAGGTTGCACAGTTGCACTTTATGTGGCGAAGACTACTTACATGTCCTTAGCCCTGTCTTTGTTTTATGTAGCACCTTGATCCTGGAGAAACGTTGTCTCATTTCACTGTGTACTGCAACAGCTATGTAACAGTTATAACAGCTATATATGGTTGAAATGACAATAAAAGCTTCTTGACTTGAGATATTTCAATTAATAACTGGCAGGTTTATTTAACAAATAAGCAGCACTTTATTATTTAACTTTCCCTGATGCTGATCCATGATGCCCTTAGTTTATGTCTCACAGAGCTTCAATGCCTTTGAGGATGTGTCTTTAATAATGAGTTAGAGAATTTTCCAACAAACTGCAGGGTCAGGCTGAGGTTTCTTGAAGTTCATTCCTAGTGATAATTATAATTACATAAAGGTTCTCATGAGGGGAATCTCATTAGCCTGAACACCAGATAAAACCTGGTGAAGGGTTCCTCCTGCAGTCGGGGCATCTTTCATGTGCTTTAACAAATTACCTGTATTAATATGATTAACAGCTGGGATTAAGCACCAATTTACCAAGGTCCATTAGTTTATAAATGCATTTGCTTATTCATAGGAAGGTATTCATAAGTAAGGTGTTCATTTTATACTGAGATATTTTGCTGATAAGTGACTGATCCTGGAGTCCTGGAGGTATCATATATTTAATATTTTTAATACTGCTATAAAACACTAATAATTTATATGTGTAATATATGTTAAATAAAAAAAAATTGAAATACATGGGAGTATGGTGCCACAGTTTGCTTTTTCTTCCTGGGCCAAATTTACATGTTCTCCCTTTGATTTGAAGGTTTCATCTGGTTGTTCCAGTGGAATCACCCACTCCAACTACATTTAAAATTGTCTGTAGTGTGTGAAAGGATGTATGTGTGTGTTTGTTTGTACCCTGCAATGCACTAGGGTGTCCATCGAGTTCCCTGTGCCCTGAGTGTCTTAGAATCAGCTCCAATCTTCTCACAAGCAATGTGGCACAAGCAGTTGAGAAAATAATGCAACTTAGAATCTAAGGATATGAATGTACAGAATCATTAAAGATTCTTTGTATAAAACCTCACAGGTTTTTACATCGGATTCCCTATTTCCTTTCTAAAAGATTTTGAACTGTGTCATGATTGTGTTATGAATATACAGTGGTAAGGTCTTGTGTGTCAGCATGAACTGAGGTAGTCCATTTAGTTTATGTGTGTGCCTATAATTGGTATATTGATTTCTTTTTTTCGTCATTATTATGGAAGCCCACCTGGGATTATCCAAGCTGCTTTACGACTCAAGCACTACTCCTTACAAGCAAAGCATTCCCTCTTCCTCTCACCACTTACTTTGATTGATCCATAGGCATAGAGTAGTTTTATCTCGCTCTCTTCACCGTTAGCTTCCTCATTAGTCAAAGTCAGCCAGTGTCCGGCCTTCGGGACTGCTGTTTAGGCACTTTGAAACCCCAGCACAGAGCTGACAGATTTATAATAATTAATGTCACATCTGTGCCACTTGGGTGGCTGGACTGACAAGTGGATCATGGAAGATATATACTGCCATGCCCTCCCACTGCTGCCTCTTTATTGAGACTAGCATCCTTCTGAGCCTTTTGGAGCAGACGCAGGGACTCATAACAGCTTCCATGCACATTTTCTCTCCAGATCAGTGAAAGTTTTATGACCTGATTATATGTACAAAGAGCAGGATGTGTCCTGTTTGAAATTCATCTTTTTGCTTTAGACATATTTTTTTTTTCCTTCTTTACTTCGCCTAATGCTGGTTCTGTCTTGCTCTAATCTCCTAATGGACAAGGGTTTGCAGCTTTGGCACTGCTTGGGATTCAACCTGTACACTGATGTAACACTTTCATTCCAACAAGCAATTATTAATGTTAATGATCAGGTTTATGGGTCTTTTCTTCATGACATCGGTATTTCTGGAGCATTTGTAGGAATCCTCCTGGCTTTTTCCGCTATGCAGATATTAATACAAGGAACCCTCAGTCAGGCAGAAACGAAAAGCTGCTTTATTCATCAGGTTTTTATGCTGGCTCCATGACAAGCTGCTATACATTATCTCTGCAATGAAGATGCAGAAAGATTAACAGCTTTGTGATCAATAAGGACATAAATTACAATTAATCAAGCTTTTCAGACCAATGATGTGGGTATGTTCGTCAGACCTTCATACAACAAACCCTGATGTACAGTACAGGGCATTTAATTAAAAAAAAAAAAGTAATATTCAGTAAAATATTGTCTATGAGTGATTTCTTTGATATATGTTTTTACTAGAAGTCCACCGTAATGATACTGCGTACCAGACAGCCACATCAATCTGTAGAAAGTAACAGGAAGTGTCTCATTTACAGTTTTATGGTTAAATCCACCAAAGATTTATTAACAATTTTTTTAACTGGTGGTAATCATAGAAGTTGCTGAAAGCCACTATGATCTAATAAATCAGTACTATAAATTATGCAGTACATGCAGTGGCAGTTTTAGCAGTTTTATAATCAAGACTTACAGTATAATCAACAAGACCAAAACCATCCAAAGCCAAAACAAGATCAAGTCTCATACCAATCAAGACAAAACATGACCAAGAGCCAGTCCAAACAAAACAATGACCCATACCAACTGAGCCTAAAACTCATACTTTTAAGACCAAGACACATAACTAAAAAGCAGAAATGACCAATATCAATACCACTTATATTTTAGAGACTATAGCTTCATTTAAATTAGAAGCCAACTACAAAGAGAAAAAAAATAGCATTGTGCCAAATAAAAAAAAAAATTTACTTCAAAAAAAGGTATTATATGCATTTAGGTATCTATTGGGAAAATTAGGCATTGGGAAAATATGCTTGTATATTATAAGAACTAGCATATTGTTTTAGTTAATTACTGAAGTTTCTGTAGAAATCTAGTATCGTCCTCACTGTTTCTAGTTTTCTCTTCCTAAAATGCATGCACACAGATTATGTGATTTCTTGGAAGCTCTTTATAGTTTACCAATATTTCAGCCTACACCATTTTTGGAAACATACCGTGGAATATAAATGTATTCTATAAAAAAAAAATTGAGTTTATACAGTAAATTTTCCATATATTCCGCCGACTGTGATATAAATGACAGGATTTATTAATTTTAGGACTTTTTAGCTAATAACTTTTATCTTTTTATCTTGGATATAAGATAAAACAAAAAGAACTGCTGATCAAGCAGTTTTGGTTTGGGGTCAGAGTTAAGTAAGTTGCTAAACTAAATTACTCCATTGATATTTATGCTGAGAGAGCATGTGCTGCTCGCTGTACTTAACATTGTACTGGGAAGATTGATTAATGTGTAAACTGAGTGAACAAATTTGCCATATTCAGGTAGGAGTTTTTATTTCAGACAACATGGTATCCAGGTTGCAGTGTGTGTTTCAGTGAAATCAATAACATTTTTAAAGCTATAGAAAATAATCTATGTTGAATAATAATTTGCAGTGTTTCAGGGAATACCTAAATAGAAAACACTATGAATCTTCATGGAAATGCTCCACATAAAACTCCACCCCATCCCACCCTCCCAACTGCTCTGTTTATGTTGTATTGCACTAATATTAAAAGAAGAAAAAAAAAGAGAAAAAAAAAGAATGAGGAACAAAATGCTACATTTATTCTTGTATAAAACTGAATTTCAGTCGGAATAAAGAATGTTTATTCTCCAAAATCTGTGAATTACTGACACAAAACTTTGTGAAAGCTTACTTTGGTTTTCAACTTGTGTTACAGTAAGTGGCATTCAACTGCATTTTATTGTATTCTTTTTTTTTATTGTATTTTTTTTATTGTATTCTGTACCAGTATTCTTGATTTGCAATATCATATTCGCACGATTTACCAACCATAGAGAAACCTGTCAAAATCGATCATGACAAACACAGTTTTGTGTATTACAATAGTTTAGTATGGAGGTCATGAAAGCATAAACTAGCTTTTCAGCATCAGATACAGATAAGATGTTGGGAAACCTGGATCCTGATCTCTGAGTAACAGTAAGAAAATCTCTAAAGATTGTGGCGACACCACCTCCATGACCAGTTTGATAAGGCTCATGCTAATAAATGTATTCTAACGGGGTAGACTCATTTGGATCAATGTAATCATTTGGTTTAAGACAAATTTCAGTAAGGCAGAATGCAGTAAGGCTAATTTCTGAGGTCATTTAATTTACAATGAGTGTTTTGGGTGCAAATGATCCAATGTTCAGAAGCCCAGACTTTGGGAAATAATTTAGTTTGTTTGTTTGTCAATTTCCTGGTTTAATTAAGGTAAGATAATTTAGCGAACTTTTAGAGAATTTACTCTTTGATCTCACTACTCGGGGAACATGCTCAGGTTCTATAGGATGAGCTTTGTGTGCATTTGCATCAATTTGATGATGAGGTGAATGATAGCTCTCATAATTATGATTTGAATTATGATTTACAAGTCAGTGTGCCGCGTCCGGATCTCCGGTCCATCTCTGCTGGGGTGCAGGCCATCAGAACGGAATAGCCTAGAACTCTCCCAAAAAACATTCAAGCATTTCCAATAAATTTCTCTGCCAGATAAACAAAACCTTAAACAATGAGAAGAAACAGTGCTGCATATACATACATATATATATATATATATATATATATATATATATATATATATATATATATATATATATATATATATATATATATATATATATATATATATAAAAAACAATGAGTGTATAGAGAATCTGTTATTGTTAGCAACAATTACACAGTCTATTACTATTATTACTATTCCACAATGAATGCTGCTCTGGAAAACATCTACAGAACCTAGAAGGACATCTGCCAATGATCCTTAAATATTTGTGCTGTCAATACAGATAAGGTAAATGCTTTGCTGGAATAATAAGTTATCTGAACCTTAAAAACTTTAGGATTACATTATAATTAACATCCTATTGTAAGAAAAAGAGAGAGAGATAGAGGGAGAGAGATTGAGATATTGTGAAGTTAAGACCGAAACTTCAACAATCAGAAAAAATCTAAACTAAATATCTACAGCAACAGGATAATGTTCAGAGAAGCATGCAGACTGATTGCATTACAGTTCTGTGTGTGTGTGTGTGTGTGTGTGTGTGTGTGTGTGTGTGTGTGTGTGTGTGTGTGTGTGTGTGTGTGTGTGTGTGTGTGTGTGTGGCTCCAATTCGTCAGTCCTGCCATCTACTGACAATCAATATTACACAGAAAGATCTATTACGATCATCTCCATTACAGAGTCTAAACTAAATGAAGCAAAATAACACACATACACCTACACCATTTTATATTCATTGCTCAAAATACAGCATCAATTTTTATAAGCTTTAGCTTCTCTCCGATTACAGAAAAAAGAAAGGACGGCAATCCATTTACCTTACGTTTATACATGACATTTATTCCACAATCATATAAACCATTTGCATGAACAACCAAGACCCTGATTAGATGGGTAGAGTGCATTGTTTGCATCATGTCAGATTAGATCAGATTAGAGTGAATTCTTTTAGACATAAAAGAAAAAAAACATTTTAAGAAATAAACCTATCCTTTTCTTTTATATGCAGTCCAGTCATATCTCTGTTGTCCCTCACTCTTTCTATCCAGCTACTCCTTTCAAAAATATACTTACTATAAACTGAGTTAAATAAAAATACTCTTTACATTATACACAATACAAATAAGCTAAAATGTAAACATAGAGTATTTAAGTACAACAGAATGTAACAGTTATATAGAGATGTATGTTATAGAGGTATAATGAGTTCAATACCACTACTTCATGAGGTAATATAAGCATTCTGGTGAATGTTGGCTAATGCTAACTAACCTACAGGAACAACAGTAAGGATCGGCACTAGATCTCGAGTCATTTATCTCAGTGCTATATTTTTTCTTCATAGTTTTAGTGTAAAGTTAATTAAAAATCACAAGAGTTGTATACTTTGCTGCATTTTATTTATAGAGGAAATTCAATTAACAAGCAACATACAATGAACCAACACAGCTCCCAATGTTTTCTTTCATCAAAACAACTGAGACATCATGCTTTTACTTTTTTAATTTTCTGCTATTTTGGTACCATAAAAATACAAAATAAAGCTACAAAAGCTAAAAAATGACTAAATCTCTAGCACTATCCAATACAAAACTTACTTCTGAATTCTAAAGCTTATTTCAAGACTGTATTTTTTTTACCACATAAACTCAAATACGTATCCTACAACTGATGTAGAAAAAAAAACGTAAGTGGGACACAAATAGTTTAGCGATAAATGATCTTGCTTGTAGCTAAAGGATTCATGCAGAAATATAGATAAATTAGAGTATATGTGACACTTTTAGCATGACAAACGAATGCATAGGAGAAGCAAAAAGGTTTTATTTAAATACAAAAAGTTACTCAATACCTGGATATGTATGTTTTCTTCATCAAGACATACATTTTCAAAAAGTATAAATAATAAAAAAAAAAAATGCCATTAAAATTATTGAGCAGGGTTTGTAATTTTTCATCACACTTAATTGGAGCAACAGATCCTCAGATCTTCTCTTGCCTGCTAATAATCCGTACACTGAATGCCAAATGTCAATCAAACATTGGAAATACTGCCCTAGCGGGGGCAAGGAGAGTCATTATTTTCACTGACTTGAACTGGGAATTTCAAACAGTTTCAGCACGACTTTGGCAAATCAATCATGGTATGAATATCAATAGCTGAAACTGTACAACCTCTAGCATTACAGTCAGAACCTTGATTTAAATAAAATGCATAATACATGATGTCAGGTTCAATCCTGAATGCTCAAATCAGCCTGAGATGAATTAATTACTATCTATTAGACAAGCTAGAAATAAATATTCACGGTAATGTTTAGACACAATATACTTAAACATATAAAAATACATCTAAAACATATTGGAATCTTTTATCGGTGCAACAATTCAATTAATAGCAAAAGTTAATTCGTCACTAACAAAGCTATTTTAATGCAATGTTTTAAGATGGACCTCAACACTGCAGATGTTAATTGAATATTGTAGGAGTTGTACAAAGGAGATATTTGTGAAGAGCAACAGACAGTTACAAAGCAGCTCCAGGATCCAGGATGTAGAATTAACCCTTTATATGACATTTTCCATCAGTATAAACAATTAAATGGCTTTATCGCATTATATAAAATGAATCAGGACACTGTTGACACCAGTTTTTCTACCTCTACTGGGATAAACTTAAACATACAGTAACGTTTGTGTTTGTCTTAAAATTTAAGTGCTTACAGTAGCATCTAAAACGGGTTTGATTGAACTATTTACCCTAAAGATATAAGCATTTGTGCGAAGAAAGAATAAAATCTAAATTGTTTTGGAACTTTCCTATGAATGTACTGCCTCTAGTAGACTAGAACAAAAAACAGAAATATGTCTAAAAAAAACTACAAAATCCTGAGTGTCTACTTTCAAATAAAACATTTACCACCACTGTGGAGTGTGACATGACAAATTGTGACATAAAGTAATAAAATGCTGAACAGGGACACCCCAAAACAGGCACAAATTCCATTTCCATGGCCTCTGGTAACTAGATTCCCAATGATTAAGCCAGTAGTGGCAATGGCAAGGAAAAACTTCCTGATATAGGATGAGTCTGAATCCCTGAGAGGAAAAAGACTTAAAAAGGGAGCTGCCCTTTTCTTTGTGACATATTGGGCATACAGGGATATTGGGATGACCACAGGACACTCTTTATGATTAGAGCAGCAGCTTTTAGGTACAAATCTACATTGTTCAGGTGAAAATATCCACTGTGAAACTTGGGTGTGACCATCTACAGCAGGATAAAGGTTTTGTGTAGAAAGCTTAAAGCATATTAATTGTAATACTTTACAAAATGATAAGTGCTTATTCCAATACTTTAAAATAGAATACAAATACGAGTGCTTTTTAAACAATATAAGCATAAATGAACCACTGTAAATGTTAAGACAACACCGACAACACGTTAATTCAGAAACTGCCACTCTAACACTAAAAATGGCCAGTATTTGGTCTCTTCATCCATCCAGTGTAATTGCACAGAACAAACACTGACAAAAGACAGGCAAAATATGTGGTGTCAAGAAGAACAAATTGCCTCGAGATTTCTACTGAAAGCCTTAAGCAATGGCTTTGCCTGAATGTGACAATTGATTAGACCCTAGCAAGTTAAAGTCTTCCCAATACATTTTTATAGGCATCTCAGACATCACTTTCTCTGACAACCCTGTTTCACTAAAATGCATATTTATAAGCTATTAAAAAGCACCTTAAATATATCCAGATTGAATTTTAGCAGCAAATAAATTGGAATCAAATAGAAACGAATATGTTACACCACTTAACATGTGCTGCCACAGTTCACTGTTGGAGAAGTGTGTTTTGTGCTTTTAACACTGTAAATAATTTATTTTTAAGTATATAGCAAACAAGTCGAACCCATTAATAAAAAAATCCATTTTATTCCAGACACATAGTGGTGTTCATAGAGCTTCATTGCACCTACAGTACATAACCCCTTCAGGAAAAGAAACATATACTGTACATAATGGGTTAGAGGTGTCTGCTTTTGTCATTTAAACTCATTCTACCTAAAATAGATATTTTTGTTGTCATAATGCTGTTTTATAACTGTTGAATTCTTGAATCTGAAAAAAAGTGTGTCTTTTTTTAACATCACAGAGCAGACAGTAATTCTAGCTGTATGAATGTTTATGTTCATGTGTATGATGTAACATGGCGTTTAACATTGCTGTTAGGTATGTGATAACAGAAAGTAACTTTACTGCACAGTATTAACGATGCATGACTTGTTGTTCATTAATAAATGAAAGGTTGTTCTATCTAGCAAATCACTGTGGGATAAGTGAAATAACACACTAGACTATGCTGCTATAAAGAGATAATCCACTTTGGATCTAGACTGTGTTATTCCTTAAACAACTGATTTTGAAGCTCACTTTAAGTTACATAATAGGACATAATTAGCTTTAGGTTTGCTAGAACAATTAACAGCATGGAAGGTGATAAATGAAAATAAGTTTTATGTCAGCTTCATAGCAGAATGAAGCCTTTATGAAGCTGACAATTGATGGGATACGTCTTTATACATGTGTATATACATTAGATGTCATGGAAGGCTCTAAATGAACGTATTGGTCGTGACACTCATACTGTATAAGCTAAAACCATGCACTGATTTTAATTAATGGAATTAAAAATGGAAGAAAAGGAGCAAAACATTGTAATCAGTATGATATTAACCATTAGAAATGAGTCCAAAATGGCCGAGAACATCAGATATTAAAATTATAGAACAATGATATTAAAATTAATATCCGGCATCACTTGATAAAGCAGGGATGGATTTCTTTATATTGCCCCTCAGATTGTGTTGTGATTCCCTGAAAGAGAATCAATGATTGGTAAATACAAGAATAAAAACCCATAGAGACCAAACTTAATCTAATCTCTGTAATTGCTCCAGTGGTTGTCTTTATTACGCAAAACACTTTGTTCATACTTGCTGACAGAATGATTCAGCTGGAATATTAACCTATTAGTTTAGGTGCATTTATTTAATTATTTATTATTATTTATTTATTTGTTTTTGTTTTTTTTAAGGTTACTCATTATGTGTTCCTAATTCCCTGTCACTCAGATGAATGCGATTCTGACACTTCATAGCATCCATTCTGATCCAATACAAAACAAATCAAACAAATCTCCTTTATTGAAATGTGTTCAGGGCCTTATGATGCCAAATAAATCCCTGCTACTGTTATAATTACTGCCTAGTTATTGATTCCATCCAACAGGATTTGGCTTGTGTTCTAATTGGAGAACTCCAGGAAGCTAATGCGTCATTGGGCACTGGATTGACTGAACTATTATGGAAGGTCTGAGAGGTAAAATCTTTATATTGGTCACCCATAAATTGTTGATTTACAGCCACCAGGGAAGAGAACATCACAGTAATAATGTCAAGCAGGTGATTCTTTGGCTGAGGAAAAGGGGATTTCCTTGTGTGGCTATTTTTGTTTGGCAGGCTAATCTCAGAAAAAAGGATTGATGCAAAGCTTTTTGGCCAAAGCAACAGCAAGAAAATAAAACGTTGCACTCTTTTAGAGTGACAAGTGTATTTCCAATTGGGAGTGAATAAGAGATAGGGTATAAGTAATGGAAAAGAAAAAACATTAACACTGAATATTGCTCTCCTCAGCATTCAGAGTATTTCTCAGAATAAGACCATTGATAAGCTGATACAGGCTAATGTTTTCTAAATAAAAAGCACTGAATATTTTATAAAGCACTAGTGAAGATACTGCTGTTAATTTTGAAGTTATGCAGTTCAAAAACATTCATATGTTATGTCATAACTACCTTAATACAGTACAAAGAAAGGTCATTCAAACATAGCAAAACATCTGAACTGACCGAACCAAGCACTCAAAAAAAAAAAATAATAAAGAGCTAATCAGTGTACAGTACAGTACATGAAAACTGGAGAAACTGGTAGTAACCCATGCAGACATGAGGAGAAGAGATGTAGATAGTAACCCAAGCTCAGTGTTAAACCCTGTAGCTCTGAGGCAACAACTCCACCCAATGCACCTCTGTGCAGCCCACAGTATATTGTTATACTTAAAACCCCTCAAAATACAGGTTTTAAAGCATTGACAGGTACAGACATGGTTATTACATCTACTATATTTTTGACAATAATTAGTGCAATATGGGGGGGGGGGGGGGCATTTTTGCCTTGCACTAAGTTCCTGAGACATTCCAAATAGAGTGCCAACCAATCACATGGCACAATCGCACACATCCATTCACACAATACAGGCAATTTAGAGATGCCGATCAGCCTACAGAAAACCCCAAACACCATTAATGCTTTAAAACCTGTATTTTGAGGGTTTTTAAGTATAACAATATACAGTGGGCTGCACAGAGGTGCATTGGTTAGAGATGCTGCCTCAGAGCTACAAGGGTTACTATCTACTGAGCTTGTGTTACTATCTACACTAATGGGGTTGGGGGTTTTCTCTGGGTTCTCCTGTTTCCAGTCCAAAGACATGCATTGTAGGCTGATCGGCATCTCTAAATTGCCTGTATCTTATGAACGGGTGTGTGCGATTGTGTCGCGTGATTGGTTGGCTCTCTGTATGGTATGTCCCCCAACTTGTGCCCCAAGGCCCCTGGGATAGATTCCTGTCACCCTGTGTAGGACAAGTGGTGCATTAAATAAATGGCTAGATAGTACAAAGTGAGGTAATTTTACATTTTTTTGTTTCCACTCCGATGATGACGATTTCCTTTTTGACACTATGATAATGACATTGTCCTTCTAATAGAATTATAGCATATTTGTCAAAGGGAAAATTGCTATCTAATTTAACTGACCTTTTTCTTTTGCCAAGCTGTCACACTTCAGTAACACCTTGCTGCTGGAGGCCCATGTGTCAGCTAAACCTGAGGTTATTTGATAACTGTTTAGTGCTGCAAAAAAATCCATATCTGTAACTGTGCTTGGATTTAAACATGAAGTGGGTGTGGCCTAAATCAGCAAGTTGTTGTTTTTGTTTAAATTAACTATACTATTATATTCTTGTAGATGTTACAAAACACGGAGGATGGGAACTGTAGTGCTAGCACTGTAAAATCATCCTGTGAATTCATAATTAGTCCCAACTGGAGATGTGCACAGGACTGTTTTCTTGTTAAGGGTTCTGGGTCTATTATTTTTGGGGGTCACTGTTTCTACTATGATATTTACTGTAGTTTCAATGCAATTCCAAAAATCCAAAAAAGTCTCGTCTCAACAACAACATGTCCATTGATGTCACAAATCTCCCCCTCGCCCTGAGCACTGTGAGCCTAGCCATGCAGCTTGAATTATTATGCAGAGCCCCGTTCATGTTATTTTTTTTACATTGCCACTTGTGATTCATGTCAAACTGCGAGCCTTGAACTGGTCCACTAATGTACAATTAATGTACAGTTAATGTTTCCATCTGCACTGAATTTACCATTCGTAATTTAATGTTTGCATTGGTTCACTTTTTATACCGCACTATTATATAGTTATTTTAAAATTTTTAGATTTCTAAAATTCTTTTATTTATTATTCTATTATTCTATGCACCAATTCTCCATGGCAAATTCCTTGTACATGTAAAACCCACAGTACTGGGCAATAAAGCTGATTCTGATTCATGTTCCCGCCCCTGTATCGTTACTAGTTGTTGTCATCTGTCTAACCTGTTTTGAGTTGTCCATTTGATACAGTAAGTCTCTCTATTTAAACCCGTGTGTGTCCAGTACAGGGCACGAACAACAATTATAGAAAAATAATTGTATCTGAATTTGTATCTGTTTAGAACACATTACCTGATCACTCCAAATAATGTATTCATATTTGGTTAAATGTAGAATATTTATATAATCTGTTTGTCTTGCATATACAAACAGACCTATGTTTTTCTAGCTAGAGTATATTTCTCTTAGATTTGAATTCCTCTCAGATTTTGTGTTGGGTTTTTGAACCAGGCTTGTGTTTCTGGAGAACAATAAGAGGTTTTTCTTTTCAATCTGAAATTGCATTCACCCATTTTCTGCGTTGCACAGAAAAAAGGCTAGAAACCATAACCTCATTTTAGTGGTAATTAATGATAAATAACATGGCATATGAATGCGGGTCAGAAACAAAGTTAATTATCATCTGAAATGAGACAGAAGCTTAGAATCTCTCTCAAGTATCATTAAAAAAAGAACCCAATGTAAAAATGTTAATCAATAGGGGATTAAGAATTCAATTTCTTAATAGATTTGACCCCTTCTGCCTCAAGGTTCTGAAATGTGCAGCGAATACTCAACGTCCTCCATAGAAGTAAGAAGCATGATAATGATAATCATACTGCAATATGTAAGTTGTAAGGAATGAAGCCAGAAAAAATGAGAGCCAATTTGATAGATTAGGTTGATGGAAGACTTCTTCAAAGTTGCATATGCTCTGCGGATGTCCTGATTTTTTGCTTGCTTGTAATAAAAGCATGCTGTTCGTTCACACTGCAAAATCATAATGCTGTCAGCTGTCCACGCTAGGCCATCCATCAGGGGAGAAACTGTCCCTTTCTAGCAGTGCTGAGCTGTGCTGAATATGAAAAGGCGTAGGTCAACACTTACTTAGAGGCAAGCTCACCTCATTTATTCAATCCCATTTTATTTATTCCATAATTCCCAGCAGCACTCCCTCCTCTGTTCCATTTCACCATAACACACTTGAGGGCATAAGAACTGAAAATGTGAACGTTAAGAGAATATGGATTATATTTTAACCAGCAGCAGTCATGAGACATTTCAAACTAATGTATTTGATCTAAGACAACGGCTTTTGATACTCTCGTTTCTAACAGTTGTTTTTTTTTAATTCTTCAGAAAGGTCAATAATGCCTAAATGTTTAATGAGGCATGTGGACATGGGGGATAGAGAATTATATCAGGTTATGTATGTATATCCCAGGTTAGCAATAACTCTCCAAAATAATCATCACAGCAGAGCTTTCCTACAGCAATGGCAAATGTATTACTTTTAAAGCCTGTTAAATTGTCTACTCCCTTTAAAAGCTACTGCTAAAAGGCTTTAAAACTAAAGACCTTGAAGTGCTGTCAGCCATAAGAGGATTCTTCTGTTTGAAAGCACGTTAATCTTTCTCTTTATTTATTTATGAGCTAGTAGAGTAGTTTCGGTTGTCCTGACATTGAACACAAAATGCTTGTAAAATTATTTAGAAAATGAAGAAGGGAATGTGTTTTTAACACACCTTTAAAGAAAGGCCAAATGCAATAGGAGAATCAAAAACTGTATGATTTTCATTTATTTCACCGTTTGATTTGTTTAACTGTTTAGCATTTTGCAACTGATGCTTAGGTCTACGTTAAAAAAAAACTGTTAACTGAGACTTCTGTATGGTTGATTTAGTAATTAAATATTTTGGTGGTTTCAGGTTTTGTTTGATAGACAATAATATAGAAATTTGGCTTTGACTTCTAAAATCTGGTACTTTTATGTCCATGTGTGCAACTGCTAAAATTTTAGAATCCAACTCCCATGATCCTCAACCCCCAACCTCAACACATGACCTCCTGTCAATCGCCTATGCCAACTCAAAATCATTTGATTTCGAAAGGAACTCCTTCCAAAAACCCAGTGTTACTGCTGGGTTTCCTCGAGAGATGTTTCAAATCTCTGCTCCTTCACTCTAGCTGTCCTCATCATTCAGCTCCATGACCCTTAGAAAGATCTCCAGTCATTTCTTAGATTCAACCCTGTCTCATGTCTCAGAGCAAAGCCTGTTGGTTTTAAACCACCAAATTGCATAAATCTGTGTAACTTCAAATTGAAATAAAAATATCCCAACAAAACATTAGTAGAGCCAACTGGCTGACAAGTATCTAAACCAACTTTGGTGCAACAAGGTCACTGAAAAGGTAATTGTAAATATAAATTAATTAGCTCTGCTAATGCTTTACAGTTTCCCTAAACACGGTGATGATGATTCATTGGTTGCTGGTTCATCTTTCTGAAAATATTAATAGCAAAGTGAAGAGGCCACCCTATCACCCTCATGCCCTGCTGAACACAATTGTGTTTTATGTTCCCTCAGTGCCTTGTGATGAATATAGCAAACACAGAATGCATACACACCAACACATTTAACAAAGCTGGAACTCTAAATAGCTATTACTCAACAGGTAGCACAGCAGGCGGTGTCTTCTACATCCATAAGCCTCCAGCCACACAGTCTTTTGTGCACACACAATCAATATGACCTTGCAGCACAATGAAATTTTTCAAATTACATAGCAACACACAGTTGCAAAAGGAGGACGAAATGGCTCCTACAGTATATCAAAACCGCTGTAAATTATTTGTTAAATGTAGTTTTAAAGAGGTGGGAAAACGGAGGCATATGGATGATATCTGGGAGTCAGTGTCAAAATCCATAGACTGTCTAATTATGAACTATGGGTTCATCCAACACTGAAGCAGGACTTTCAGATTTCAAATAAGAAAAACACAGGCCCAATTTACTAGCAAATACCGGTCCATATGTTGCCTCTGGCATAAATGTGAAATATGGTACAGGACATAGATTAATTTGATTCAGAGTATGAACAACTTGATATTTAGATTCATGGAAAACGGATTGCATCCTTACACGCAGGAAAAGCACAAACAGTAAGGATGCAATTTGTTGCAGGTTGAGCAGTAGGATGTAGATAAATGACTGTCTATGGGTGGATTCGTCTATTTACCTACATTTACTTTTAATTCATAGTCATGTTAGACTTATTCATTTTTAAGTTTTTTATCAGTTATTAAAAAACAAAAAGAGTTTATGGTTAAAACAATAAATTGTCATCAGGAGAAAGGCTTTACATAGGATTAAACCTACTTCATAAGACTGCATTGCAATAGCATTAATGGCATAATTAGCATCTACAAGTTCTGTAGTCAACATAGCAAATTATGAGTATATAAATGGCTAATAGCTGCATTGCTACAACACTTTCATACTATTTATTCATTAATAATAGTTGTTGGCTAGACGATTAGTGAGTAAATTACACTTATAGCATATAACTACAGGCTTTACCAGGGTCTGTAGCTCTTTAGCCACTGTGGGTTAAATACAAGTAGCAAGTAGTTATACAAGTAGTTAAGTACAAGTTTTCAAGTAGCCTCTTGACGAGTTCACTACCTATAACGTCATCACATTAAAGTTAGCAGAATAAATACAGTTTATAAAATATAAGTAATTCATATGTTAATAAACTAGTCCAGTGGAATACTAGGGAATCTGGAAGCATCATGTATAGGATATTTGTTTTAAAGCAAAGCACTTAGATAAACAAAAAGAGACTATTTTTCTCATTGTTTTATATTTGTGGGTGTCAATAGTTATATATTTTATGAATTTTTAAAACATGGAACAGATTTTTTTTTGTTTGTATTTTGGCCTCAAAAATGGCCAACATTTGAAAGTCCAAGCCTTGGAAATTGTTATCACACCAAAAGGACGAAATACAAACAGACATGAATGACATTATAACAAGACACAGGTGAAGGATTAGAGCCAAGGCCAGTATTATATAGTAGAAAGAGGGTTCAGTGTGATGCTTTCTGAAGTCTAAGGTCTCAGTTGCACTTTTAGAGCAGATTACTTAGCTCTGTTCAAAGAGATGTGATTAGGCTCCAGTGCACAAAAAAACACAAGGACAAAGACTTTACAGCTGTTAGAGGAACTGAAGTACAACCAGAACAGCAACAGTGACTAAACAACATATTGTATTGAATATGACTTGAATACATTATAAAATCTACCTATATATAATACACAGTAATTTTTTACAGTATTTTTCTGACTATTGGGCATTGTTACATAAATAAGTATGCGCACCTTAGTTTGCTCAGATGACATGATACATATTTCTTAGCCAGACAGTTCTGTTTCTTCACTCCTACCTAGAAACCTTTTATGTATGGAAGGTTGACCTCTGTGTTCTTTCTCGCATAAATAAACAGTTCCTATGTTTCTATTAAATATTCAGGTCACTAAAAGAAAATGTTTCATTGCAGTTTTCAAGGCAACGGAATTAACATTAATTTTGGAAACAGTGAGCTGGTGAGTTGTTGTGCAAGGATCAGCATTCATTTGACGTCAGTGTTTTCACCCACTGTTCTTCTTCTACTGTTAGGCTCACATTGCATTCAGTGGGTTGGTTTTTAATTATGTTGGCTTTGTAGAAGCACCATTCTGTTTTTCTACTGAAGTTATTTTTCTTAGCCAACTTTTTATAAAATTTAATGCGGCCTACGGCTTTCGAGCCACATGCACCAAATTTCGATATGTCGTAGACCCTGGTCTGAAGTTTGTTGCTTTTACTTTTCTAAGCGATCGACATTCCGGCATTCCCGGTACGAAAGCTCAAAGTGCCCTTTTTCCCCATTGACTTCCATTATAAACTTTGGAGGTTTATAACTCGGCAAATTTTTGAGCGATTTACACCGAACTCGGACAGGTCCAGTAGCTTTCACAATCTTTCTGTCCCCTTGCCTCCAAAAGTAACACTGACCCTTATGTGCACTCGCCTCCAAAAAGCACCGGCCTTTGCGAATACTTGCACCATGAAAGCCAACATCAAAGTTTGTCGCGACGAACTTTACAAATCTAGTTATGCAATAAGTTCTTATTGCATCACTAAAAGCTCTTTAATTAAACCTGTTTAATTGGTCTTCTGATTGAAGACAATACCACTCAGTCTTTTCCTCTGGGTAGATTTTGTGTAAGGACAAGTCAATAAATTCTTGGGTGAAGTGACAGGGCACATGAGGTCAAATAATGAGGTCTCATGTGCTTTGATTTTGTAATGATAGAAGTGCAAATTTACTGAGAGAACTGGACACAGGGGGCCTGTATTTATCTAGAAATTGGACATTACAGTATATACTGTAGGAATGTTTTCTTCTAATGTGGTACAATGATACGATCTCTGTATGGTTATTTGGATTTAAAGCTGAAGCGAGTGTGGACTAAAAGGAATGAGTGTTTTTGTTTTTTTTTAACCCTACCACTATGACCCTGG